>NC_134569.1:26427776-26727776 GCF_050947875.1 Dermacentor variabilis
AGACTGGCACCCTCCTTACTCCCTTCCTCGTGCAGCGTTTTCGCAGAAAGGAGGACCCTCGTGACATGGAATGTTCGCGTGCAGGTACCTGCAGCCCCTGCAACACCAGGGCGGACCTCGAACACTTAATCTGGGACTGCCCGCTGTATTCTGGCCCAAGGCAAAGGGCCCTTGCTTCGCTTCCAACGGAATGGCGACCAACCTCCCTACAGACCTGGGCGCTAGCGAGACACTGCAGTGCTGCGACCGCCAACGAGCTCTGGCGGTCACTGTACGAATTCCTGGATGATCCTGAGGCTCCAGCCACTGGGACCAGGCTTCTTCATCTCGAGCGTACCAGCGAAAGCATCAGACCCCATGATGTAGATAATTAGGTCTCCAATTATTTCCCTTACCGCCGCTCCCCAAGCCAATTCACCGCAGCCCTTTAAGGGCAAAAATGTGAATAAACACGTGTAAACAACAACAACAACATGTGGTCACGTGCATGAATGCATGTCACTAGTAAATAATGTGCGCATCGAATTTTGCTAGTTGAGTCAAGTACTGAGTTAAATTCGAGGCAAGTGTCGGGAAGATTAAGACGGAAAAAGTAATCGCGCAGAACTCGGGAGGTCTATAACCTCTTCCCTGGATCTGGAGAGTTCGCTTCACGAAAGGGACTTTCTGTGCTTTTCAAGTGCCTGCATTTCGCCGATCCCGACAATGTCAAAAAAGAAAAACGTTTAATTGTCTGAGAATAAGGAACGCATGCGAAGTCTTTGTGCGACGGAAGGATATAGTATGAGAGTGAAAGAAGTCATAAGGGAAGGACAAGGAGGTTAACCAAGCTGAGCTCAGTTGGCTATCCGGCACGGGGGAAGGAGGAAATGGGACTGAAAGAAGAAGAGGAGAGAAGTTCACACTTTTCACGGATATAGACACAATAAAGCGTTCATGGTTCAATTCATCACAAGCCCTTTTACAGGCTGGTGAACCTAGAAACGCTAAGCAGTGCTTCTCGCCACGATGCCAGATGAGAGTATACAGCGAAGCTGTAATACCGCTACCGTCCAAGGAAATTTTCGTGTCGTAAGCAGAAAAGCGAAAAAAAAAACTCCCCATATGTGGGCCGATCCTGGAGGTAGTACGATACCGCGGCCCGACCCGCGGCGGAGGTGAAGCAGGCGTTAAGCACTTCCCGTACGCGGGCGGATCCCGAAGATTGTGCAATGCCGGGCCGAAATGCGGCGGAGGTGCAGTTCGCCATTAAGGGGCCCACATACACAGCTTCGCTGGTCATCCTTCCTCACAGAGTGGAAGGGTACTGATTTTTTTCTTCTCTTAAAGGCGTGCCATGGTGCCACATAGCTACCCGAATGGCCAGCCTCCCATCTTCGTGTGCTGGGCAGCCACAAACTAGGTGTTTTATGTATGGTTTCGTCTACGCCACATATGTTGCAATTGGCTCTCTCCACCATTCCAATTGGGAAATAATAGGCGTTCGTAAAGGATAACATTAGTCACACACGCTAAATAGTAACGCTTTTTTTCCCGTCGAGTAAAACAGGGTGAAAGGTGTAACTTCCTATTAACTTTCGGAGTTAGCGAACTGTGGTGTATTCTATTTCCGAGCTTAATGCACTATACGGCTAAGAAGACTGTGGAAGGGGGGTGGGGCGGGTTGCGCACTGCAACTATTGTCAACAACAGTATCGAGGTGCTTTCCCTTCCTCAATATGCCTCACCAGCTTTGTTGGCACTTTCACTGACAATATTGTTGCAGTTTCCCGAGAGCCACTGAAGTACTATATCGTTGCCTCGGTCGACCTCTTGATGGTAGTTTAGTCCTACCAATGACACCAATTGTTCATGTGATCCGCGATGCAGAACTGATCAGAGGTTGCAGAGCTGCATTTTTATGAAGAAATATAGCCCAAACATTTGGTGACTGTTGATGCACACAAAGGACTGCGCTACGGAGGGCGACAAGTTCGCACCAGGCCGATGTTGTTACATGGCTGATCTCGAACTTCTTCCAGGTCGACGTCGACAGAATAGCCACCGCAGCAGTAGAGCTGGCTACAGTCTAAGAGCCATCTATATAAATGTGAATTGGATTGCAGTACGTGTGTGCAGTAGATAAAGAGCGCCTTGCTTCAGGGCACAAGTCGGGAAGGCATACTTCTTTCTAACACCTGCAATTGTGAACTTTTCTCAATGCATGCACTACGCATTGTTAGGCTTTATTTATGCGTCTCATCATGGACGCTGCTTCAAAATACCTTACGTAGCAGTGCTCCTAAGAAAACTGAAACCGAGTCCATTTATCACGTCCCGGGAGCCCGAAGCCGGGTGAGTAGGGTACGCATGGAGTCGCATTTCATGCGATTTCCATAATAGAGGGCTCTCTCCACTCGCACAGCGTGGACCCAAGGACTCGCCAGTGGCGTCGCTCGCTGCTTCGCAAGCCGAGCCTTTTACTTCTCGGGGCAACCTCGCTTTCAATTCGTAGAAGAAATTCGAGCCTTTCATTTGCCTCCACTGTTCCCGCCTTACGAAATATTTATTTTCTTTATATATATATATATATATATATATATATATATATATCGTTTTTTTTATTTTGGCAACTGCGGAAAAAGAGAGCATAAATAATAACAGGCGAGGGATCGGCAGAATAGCCGGAATGAAATGCAGCTGGTTAACGTGTATTACGTGAGTGACTGACTGAATGAGAAAAGTTCAGGCGAGAAAGATATATGCGCGTGGAAGCAAAGGGTCATGCAATGCAAGGACTCTTGTAATCTGTCAGGAGTATGTGTATTCAATAAACGATTCACGAAACGCAATAATCCTTAAGATTTGCTAGTGCAGATGCTAGCCCAGAACAGCGTTCTGAAACCCTTTCTTCAGACACAACGCAGTGGTTCAGCCTTTGAAACTTGGCAAAAAACTTGGAACGCCGTATGCATTCCTCGTCGAAAATTATTTCGCAAGAATACTTGTTTGACCGCCACGGCAAGAATGATGGGTTATACTGTTGTGAGCTAACATGAGCCGTCAGCATCATGGCACAAATAGCTCATCTCAGCGGAGTACCCTAAAGGTGATGTGCGTACCACAAGTATCGTGTACCACACGCCTGCAAGTTGGAACAGCAGTGCAATTGTTCATTAAATTAATTGTCGTGTGTGGTGTCATCAATACCATATGCCTCAGCTACTCATAAAGCAAACTATAACTGGTAAGCATAGTTTCACACTCTAGATATTACATACTTCAGGTAGGTACATCCAGAAAACCTGCACAACTATTTCAATTAAAAAAATAAAGGTATCGTGATGAGCACTGTCCGTTGCTTACAAACTATTTACTAAGGTAATCGCAAATAGAATCAGGAACACGTTAGTCTTCTGTCAAGCAAAGGACCAGGCAGGATTCCGTAAAGGCTACTCAACAGTAGAACATATTCACGCTATCAATCAGGTGATAGAGAGATGTGCGGAATATAACCAACCCTTATATATAGCTTTCATTGATTATGAGAAAGCGTTTGATTCTGTCGAAACCTCAGTCGTCCTGGAGGCATTACGGAATCAGGGTGTAGACGAACCGTATGTAAAAATACTGAGAGATATCTATAGCGGCTCCACAGCCACCGTAGTCCTCCATAAAGAAAGCAACAAAATCCCAGTAAAGAAAGGCGTCAGGCAGGTAGATACGATCTCTTCAATGCTATTCGCAGCGTGTTTACAGGAGGTCTTCGGAGACCTGCGTTGCGAAGAATTGGGGATAAGGGTTAATGATGAATACCTTAGTAACTTGCGATTCGCTGATGATATTGCCTTGCTTAGCAACTCAGGGGACCAATTGCAATGCGTGCTCACTGACCTGGAGAATCAAAGCAGTAAAGTGGGTCTAAAAATTAATCTGCAGAAAACAAAAGTAATGTTTAACAGTCTCGGAAGAGAACAGCAGTTTGTAATAGATAGCGAGGCACTGGAAGTGGTAAGTGAATACATCTACTTAGGGCAGGTAGTGACTGCGGATCCGGATCATGAGACTGAAATAATCAAAAGAATAAGAATGGGCTGGGGCGCGTTTGGCAGACATTCTCAGTTCATGAACAGCAGGTTGCAATTATCCCTCCAGAGAAAAGTGCATAATAGCTGTGTCTTACCAGTACTCACCTACGGGGCAGAAACCTGGAGGCTTACGAAAAGGGTTCTACTTAAATTGAGGACAACGCAACGAGCTATAGAAAGAAGAATGGTGGGTGTAACGTTAAGGGTTGAGAAAAGAGCAGATTGTGTGAGGGAACAAACGTGAGTTAATGACATCTTAGTTGAAATCAAGAAAAAGAAATGGGCATGGGCAGGACATGTAATGAGGAGGGAAGATTACCGATGGTCATTAAGGGTTATTGGATTCCAAGGGAAGGGAAGCGTAGCAGGGGGCGGCAGAAAGTTAGGTGGGCGGAAGAGATTAAGAAGTTTGCAGGGACGACATGGCCACAATTAGTACATGACTGGGGAAGTTGGAGAAGTATGGGAGAGGCCTTTGCCCTGCAGTGGATGTAACATGCTTATGATGATGATGATGGTGGTGGTGGTGGTGATGATGATGATGATCATTTTGTTCTCTTAATATGAACATCGGGGGTAGCCGATATTGTATTTAAGATTAAGAGGCAAAAATTGAGCTAAGCAGTCCAAGTAATGCTTAGGGCAGATTAACTGGTGGTCCATTAATGCTACACAGCGGGTGCTAAGCGAAAGGAAACTCAGTCGAGGTTGGCAGAAGATTCAGCGGTGCGATGATGTGAGGAAATTTGCAGACACAACTTGGAATCTGCTAGTGCAATACAGCGGTAATTGGGGATGCTGGGAGAGGCCTTCGTCCTGCACTGAAGATAACAGTAGTTTGATGATGATGATACTTAGTACTGCCCATCTGAATTCACCTGCTTTTGCGGGAAATAGGCACCGAACGGCACGGATACGGAAATGTCTGGTATCGTTTCTGCAAGAAGACTTGCTTATAAGTGAAGAGCCGCTAATAGTTATAGATTCGCTTACATAAGCACGCAGAGGCGCTTTCCGCTGATTTCAAAGGGCTGTACCATTATTTGCCACAGTAGCTAGGGCTTAATTACTTCGATGCATTCAGGAGACCATCGACCACTATGGATGTCTCCTCTTTTGAAGTGAAGCTGACGTGCCGCTTGACAAGTTTTTAGGAATGATAGATCTTTTGTAATGTCCACATATGTACAATGGGACGATCGTATTTGCCTTCAGAACAATGTGTCTACATATTGTCACGAAGATAACTAAGACGGTCTCGCGAAACAGAACAGCCTTGTTTAATGATGGCCGACACCCGAAAAATGCGGCGCACAACTGCGCCCTCCATCGTCTTCTCTCTTGCGATCGGTGCCTATATAGTGGGCAGCTTACTTCGCATCAATATGCTCGTCGATGGGGTTCATATACGTGACTTGTTTTAAGCGCCTATAGAGCCTACGGCGTGAAACTCGGGGCAGAGTAATTGTCTGAGAGTTCATTTATATTTAGAGAATACAAATAAATTTCTGTGTATATGCCTTTTGTCTGACCACCAATTCATGCGCCTCGTCACGACACGTGGTATCACAGCGACCCCGGCGATAGCGCTTCACATGGCGTATACTGCTGCTATAAAGAAGGAGACGAGACCGTTCTTCGCCAGTGGGCATTGCAGCAGCGCAACCGGCATGATTCTAAAAAAAAAAACATTCTGCGTTGCATGCTCCCGCAGTGATGACCGTTGCTTGCTACTGCTGCCCGGCCCACTGTGTGTCAAGTGGATTTCGAGTTGCGTACCTTCTTTGCCTGGCGATCTTTTACTTTGCGGCGATACTTGGCTAATATGAACTGAGCCTCTATTTCGCCTTTGAGTGAGCTCTGTCGCAGGTAGTCGAAGAGCATACGAGGGTGCACGGTATGTCTAAATCGATTCTAGATCTTTTTTTTTTGTTAGTGGAAACAGGGTTCCTAAAGCACACTGTGAAGTAGTTCCTCGCATTTCTGATCACCGTGCTCTGTTACCGCATGTATCTTCTGCCTCTACAAATAAAATCCGAAAAACTTCTACGTTCCTACCTTTTCTAAAGCAGATAACGAGTCAATGATAGATATTCTTTCTTTTCATTTTGATTGATTTGCCAATAGTACTGATAACATACATATTCTTTGGCACCAGTTTAGGCATGTTGTGAACAGCTGTATGCGTTGCGCAAAACATTGTTAAGAAAACAAAAAGTAAGAATCCGTGGATTTCGAGGGAGACACTGAAATTACGGAGGTGGCTAAAGAGACTTAAGAAGAGAAAATCTTGCTCCAACGCATCATATTGTGAAAATCAAATTAGGAATCCATTTTGAAATAATATCCAATTTATTGAACGACCACTTCAAATCTGCTTTTGCTAAAGATGATGGTGCCCTACCTTTTTTGATGTCACATTGCCACGTATACTTGACCTGATAATCTCAGAACAAGGCATCTTCAATATGTTGCTAAAAGTGAACATAAAGAAGTCACTCGGGCTTCGTTTCTTCAAATATAGGCCGAGTGGGCGTTTAAGTATTTCCACGTTTTATTTAATATATCATTACGTGACCATGAACTACCGATTGACTGGGTGACAGCCAGAATCATAGCGTTACATAAAAGTAGAAGGAGAAACAACATTATCTAACTAACGCCCGATATCATTACAATCCACAACTTGCAAATTACTCGAACACAATATACATAATGAAATGCTAAATTTTAATCACCATAATTTTTTAACCAAACATCAACGCGATTTTATAAAAGTATTCTCGGCGTGTACTCAGCTGACAGAAACAATCCACGATTTCGCAACATCAGTTGACAGTGGTACACAAATCGACGCTATGTTTACGGATTTTTCGAAGGCATTTGACAAAGTTCCTCACAAGAAACTACTCCGTAAATTGCATGTTTTTCAAAAATAATCACTTAACTATATGGACCTCTGTGCATCTTACTCTCAGAAAACAGTTTTTTTAACAACCTATCTGCATCAGTAACGGCGGATTCTGGAGTACACCAGGGTTCGGTGTTAGGGCCACTTCTGTTCTTCCTATGTATAAATGATATCGTATGAGATTTTGCCCTTCATAATAAACTTTTCGCCGACGATTACGTATTGTACTCCGAAATTAATACCAAATTGGATCAAGTATTCCTGAGCAGTGCACTACAGAACATTGCTTCTCGGTGTCGCGAAGGGCAGATGGTGATTAACGTTGAAAAAATGGTTTTCGTGACAATAACACATAAAAAGAAACATTTGCACTTTGATTACAGTATTCATAACACTTTCTTCTCTGAAGTTAGTAACTGTAAATATTTAGGGCACTGGATTTCGAGCGATTTCAATCGGATTACTCATATTAATAATGTCACTGCAAATGCGTACCATAAACTCTTTTTCTCAGGCGAGCGCTTAAGCTGTTCCTCCCTTCTTTTTACATTACGCTGCAATGATGTGGCAACCTTTTACAAAAATTAACATCGCCAGACTAGAACAGGTACAAGGAAAGCCGTGCGTTTTGTTTATAACACATTTACGATAATTTCAGTTACACAGCTTTTAAAGAGAGCAAATATTTCTTCCCTGGCGCAAGAAAATTGTTAGCGATTGAAATTCTTATATCAACTAATAAAGGGGCATTACAAGATTGACATAACAGAAATCATATCCTTCTCTTCCAGATACGCTTCTCGGCAAAGATACAATTTCACTATAACTCCCTTCTCCTGATGTAGCCACTCTTTTAAGTATTCGTTCTTCCCGCACACAGTAGCGGACTGGAACCATCTGAAAAGTAGCGTCGTCTCTGCGCCAAGATGAACTTCTTTGTTATGTTTACAGTGACATTATTTTGTTTGTATCATGTTTCCAGTGGGAGTGTTTTACTTCTCTGGTGTAACCTTGTATGTGCACAACATGTATGCTTTGTAGTATTGCGTTTTTTTAATTAACCTGTGTATTTCTCTGTACATACCATCGTATTAAATCACCCTGCTAAAATATACGCATTGTGATTGCGGTATTTATGAAATAAAAAACAAAGAAAAAGAAAAAACCATGCGATGCTTGAGACAATCTTTGCTGTTGTTCAAGACCGCTGCGCCCTACACCACCAAAACACGACGCAAATGTTGGAGCACAACACGATTACAAAGTCAATATAGAGGTTAATGAAAAAAACGTAGCACTTAAATATTGCCGTAAAACCTATCCGAGCTTCACGAATTTGTTCCATTGCTGCAGGCATGAAGGGCCGAAAGAAAGGAAAATTTCGCATCCTCAAAGACTGTCATTGTGTGCGTCCCACTATTTTCCCGAAGCCTCTTATAATCAAAGAGGTCACGTCGCTTGGTCGTGCTCGACAGACCATAACAATGTCACGTCAGGAGCCCTGCTCAAAGGCACGTATTTGATGTTGTCATAGAACATGCCAAATTTGCTTCTTTTGAGCTGAATGATGCACCGGTCGAACCGATGAAACCTTGAACTGTTGTACTGGTTCCGTGCAACGAAAAGCGAATTGTTGCTCTGTGACAAATGGCGGGGAAAGTGCGCATCGCCCATTTGTTCTTTTGTGCTGAGCACCCCTCAAATCACCACGGAGGAACTCAGTGCCAAGAAGGAAAGTGAAGTTTTATGCCTAGTAAGAGAAAAGCCTTGATTTTTTTTTAACTGGCTTCTCGGTTAAGCTCATAAGGCTGCTTTTATAATAGTATGTTTGCTTGAGTTATACAAGATGTTTGTATTTTCGTGTAGATCACCCTACTTGTGGAGGTGATTAAACTAGCGATATTGTACATTAGGCCATCATAACATAACAGTCATGCCCCTACTAGAGCTGTCAGATTTTTTACGTACGTCATGACACATATTTGTCATTATTATGACAAACCACGAGACGTTTTCCTATGTTACAAAGCTGAAAGGAGTTCATTAAAGACTGATTTTTGCTTTCAAATTTTCCCGAGAACAGCGCTTTGCTATTTATTTGTGACCCCATTTTTCGCGTCATCTGTCTCATTTCGAATAGGGTATAGCTGGCGAAAGTCTAAGGTGGCTTCTTCGCGAAAAATATCGCGTTCTTTATACACGCAAAAGCCGACAGCTCATCGTCCCGAGCAATGGCTGCAGAAGCAAAAAGAAAATCAATGCATATCTTGCTTGTTGATAAAACCAAGCACAACATTGCCGCCACCTGAATGTGGAATGGAGCATCGATAAGGCAAATTTGGCTTCGAATATCTGGAAAAGTAGATTTATATTGTCACATGTTCACAGTTACATACTAGGATACTTTGAGACACACCGTCGATTTTCTTAGAGACCTCAGGCTTATTTCTGCAAACAATGAACTATAAGTTTTACCAGCTGGTCTAGGAATAAATGAACGTGCAGCCAACCAAGCGGACAAACACTTATACTCTACTTCATACATGGGAGGAAACGATGCGGAAGCTAAACAAGTAGTTTCTGTCATAGATAGTTTGTCATAGTAGTTTTTGTCATAGTTCAGTAGCGATTGTTTTCCTTCAATGATTTTACGAAATACCTACGTCGCATATTAATGCGATTAGCATGCTTTGGGCACTTGCCCCTGTGTTCGGTATGTCTCTATGTGTCTGCGTCCCCATCTAACCTCCTTCCCAGCAATTTGATTCACTAAGTAGTCCATGGTCAAATAGCTAGAGTAAAGGGCTGCTGTGCTGGGGGAACTGGGATCAACACCAACCGTCGGACCGACCGGGTCCCTTGGTGCGTAACTCCAGGTATGTGCGGCTCTTCTATGAGTCCCTCTTCAAAGAGAACCACCCAGGAATAAACCGCGCAACGGTTTCTGCGATAATAAAGTTCCATCCTCCTCCTCCTCTTCCTCTGCCGTGAACTTGGGTCATCGGGTGCGTGCCACTGGATATGTGTTGCTGTTCAATGACCTTTTTACACTCAAACTTGAGCAACAGGGTATTTTCCAATGGATTATGTGCCGCTCTTCAACAAGCCTCTTTGATGCCGACTAGTTCCACTAGGTATGTGTCACTGGGTATGTGCAGCCGTTCATAATAATCATTATATAAAGCATATATCATCAAAAACTGTCCATTAACCATAAGTTTGATTGATAATAGCATTAAGGACGCCAATCTTGTATTAAGCATATCTGCACCGCCAGTTTCTACAGCTACAATATGTTGACGTAAGGTTGCCTCAAATCACGCATCATGTGGGCAACTTCGTTTTTCCAGCACGCAACGTATACTCTCTGCTCGCGAGTGCAAGCGCTGTGCTGTTGCTGCTGGTCGCAACAACGCGTCACTTCGCTCGTTTGGTGGTAAAAAGGTTAAGATCTGCGGCCTCATTCCTTCAGAAATTCCGTGATATTATGTGGAGGGAAGGTATGAGACTGTTTATGACATCATACAACACAGAATGCGTGATTATATTTTACTTTCAGATATAACGTAATATTTTTTAGTCATGAATGCATGGACAGAGAGAAGTTCCTCTAGCCTTCGTAGCATTGCCTGCTATGCGTAAAACGGAGTACAAACATGAGCAAGCGGCACAGATCTTTAGTGATACCGACAAGCAACGGCTGTACGTTTCCGTCGTGCGAACACCAAAACGATGCATAATATTCCACGTTTTGGCCTCGATTAAACCTGCGTGCACCGCGGCGCTCTGCAATAATGTCCTCAGCGCATGCGGCAATGACATCGCATGAAGGCAGCTTACGCCATCCTATGCGAAGTGAGCCCGCATCCTTTCAGAGAAAGAAGAAGTCAAATACAGTGAAAGCCCATTTGTTCACCCTGAAACATGGCAGTCGAGATGCGATAGTTTTAATTATCCTGCCTACCAGACGCTGTAAGGAATGTTCGGCGCGATCTTCCATTTGATAACGCTGTCACAGGCTGTGCCACAGAATCAGTGCCGACACTTTCAATTTCTGCTTTTCTGCGTCGACGAGAATGTAAATTGTAAAGAGTAGAAAAACAAGGTTCCGTGTAATGAGCACAAAAAGAAAAGATAGCAAAGAACTCATCCCGAGGCGGCAGACAGTGAACCGAGGCTCGCTTAGACACATCGCTTTCCATCCAGCCCCTCCTTTTCCATTTCTTCTTTTCTTGCATGCCGTTAATCTTTTCTCGCCGTTTACCCGTGAGAGAACGGAACGGCAACGCGGGGGTGGCGACGCGAGCGGAGGGACGAGAAGGAGCTTGCCCACTTTTTTCGGAGGGCTGATCCGGATCGACCGTGCGCTGGCCCCGTGGCAATTAAGGGAAGTGTGCCCCGTCCTCATTAATTAAAACCAATCAATGGAAGGAGACCCGCAGCGTGTCACGAGAAATCTATCTTGAAAGTTACTACGAGAACTACCACAGTCATATCATAAGAAAGCAGCAAACAATGACACCATGGACAGCATGGGGGAAATTACATTCAGTTCTTACTCGGGCTAAAGAAACGATAAATAAATGGAAATGAAAGTGGATGAAAAAAGAACAATAGACACATACGCAATCAAACGCATAAAACATCTCAATGAGACAAATGACAAATCAACAAGAAATAAATGGAAAATCTTATATACAAGAACTACAGGACAAAGTGAGCAGAAGGGCTTGGAGAGGGTATGACGAGCAAAACAAGCAACACGGCGGTCTGCGAACAGGAATAGGTCAGGACTCAGCTACATTAATATCTGGTTCATGTGTTTAGTTATACTAAATGTATGATATACACAGCAGCGGCGCTGACTACCATATTTTAGTCAGTGCAGCTGCTCTGACACGACGCCGCAAATATGCTTCATTTAGTGCGTAGTTTAAGGGGGCTACGAGAGAAAGTGGTCACATGTATGAGTGTTCATAGCAGCTAATAACACCTACAAGTGTGGTTCGTAAGTAGCAAGTTTAGTCTTTCTTATTGACGTAAAACTAAATAGAGGTGCATTTGGCTTTGGCTGTAAAGAATTCTTAAATTTATTGAAGCGGGCAAACGTCAAAAGTATGCCATATATGCAAACATCCTTTATAATTGATAGTAGACTTTATATTTATGATGCTTATGGAAACAGAAGCCACACAGTTAAAGGAGGTCAGTGCTCAATTCATTTTCACCTATTACGATATCCTGATATGCAGCATCACTTTCGGGATGTCGGCGCCCAAGATGAGGCCGAATAAAGCGCGTACCTATAGTTTTGTTCTCGCACAGAGACTTGCTCAAGAGCTGCGGGAAAAAACTACACGGGGCATCAGTGTATGTAGTCGTTGGCATTTTATATGAATATTGCTACAACTCGTACTGATATCGCTATTTCTCCTAAGTGGTCATGCCATGAGTGTTTGCTGGCTTCGATTCTATCGTTGCAATAGATTAGGTCGAACATGTGCTGGATAGTTGAATGTGTGCAATAGAGTTCGTAAGTACAAACTGAATTCCAACAACTTGGTCAACAAACCTATTGTTCGCTACCAATTTTGTATATATGTACAAATAACAAAATTTGCGGTGCACCCCACTAACAGTGCGAATCGAACAGCAAAATTTGTCATCATATATTTTATAAACTGGACACGGTCCTTGCTGAAATGTTTGCCACATTAAGTACAAGTAGGCTGCTCCGAATAAAGTTCTGTGATCTCGCAATAGGACCCCACACATTGTTTTAACATTAATTCAAAGCTAAAGAACATGGTTAATTTTGCTGCGTACATCATCGGCTTCCGACAGTGTGCAGTACAATTAAGTTTGGTCGCGTGCCTTTGACGAGGCTGCATGGACCTTTTCTATTGTTGAAATGAACATAAATGGTATTCACTCACTCTATAATGACTACGGCTCCTCATTTTCACATGATATTAATGACAATAAGAAAAATATTGTAAGAAGAAACGTCACAATTTCGGAAAATTCGGAACGGTATGGGAGGTAAATTGAGTAAACAGTATGACTGCATACATTTTTTGAGTTTCATTGATCTTAACATGTTTACAAAAACGCCGCGAAAGTTCTTTTCTGAAGGGTGTTTTATGCGTAAGTTGTTTGTAGAACTGTTTAAATCCAGTAAAATATGCACAATCACACACTCAGCCTGCGCCACGCGAACACAGATCACACTTGAGCTTTTGTTCAGGCAGGCATCTTTAATGACGGTTCGCCATATTCACGTGCAGGCCTTGACTTGAAGCCTATACCTTGACTCTACGGAATGGAGCACAGCTCCACATCTCAACTTGGAGTCGAACTATCAACAAAATTATGGAGCGTGAAAAATCTCCACTTTACAATAGTGCTCATATAGTCCGTAGGGCAAAATTTCGCGCTTAAAATACGGGCCGATGAGCCAAGAAAAACTGCCAAGAATAGATGTGCTTCATACCATAACTAAAGATGTTGAAAGGCGATTCAAGTTTCAGTTAAAGTCGTTGAAAGAAAAGTCTTCCTTATCCACTTGGAGGCTAGATAGGGGCGAAGTCACTAAAACAAATTTATTTAAGGGGGTTTACGTGCCGAAACCACGATCTCATTATGCGGCACGCCGTAGTGAGGGGAGGGGCTCCGGGGGCACTTGGGATTCTTTAGCGTGAACCAAAATCTAAGTGAACGGGTGTTTTCGCATTTCGCACCCATCGAAACACGGCCGCTGTGGCCGGGATTTGATCCGGTGACCTCGTGCTTAAGCCCAACGCCAAAGCCGCTAAGCAACCACGGCGGGTGGGCGGAGTCAGTGCGCACCGCACTTTATCGCGTCACTCCTCGCGTAATTAAGGCCGATAGAAGGAGTTGCAGACTCGTAATTTTTTTTAACAGCGTAAGCTGTTATGAGCTCATTCGAACAGTCGTTTCGGTTGGCGATGGTGTCCGCCGCCGCCAGGGTCCAGTGTCCATCGCAGCTATGTATCACCTTGCGCGCGAGAAGTCGAGCTTCAAGTAACCGGCGTCGCAACACCCCACGCGGGAACCAGTTGTGTCTCCGTTTTTCTGCACGGGGATTGGTCTTCTTGCCGTTGCCCTTGTAAGCGCGAGGGTCTTGCGTTTTGCTTGTGTTTTTCTTTTTCGTCAGCGCCATTTTCCTCTTTAGCTCGCAGCTGGCTCTGCGCAGCGAACGTTGCATGCTGTTTACTGCGGTGTTGTGCTAGCGTTATGCCGTGCTGTAGCGAATAGAATTACAGCAAGAAGCCTGAATATGGTTCTGCAGTTTTAAAGCGAAAGCTCTACTAACCACGTGGAGGCGAGTTTCGCCATCGCCAGCAATTTCCCCTATATTTGACCGCAGCTGCATCGTAGCCTTGGCAACGCATCATGTGACTCGCCGTGCCGAGCTCCACTGCCACCGCCGGCTTTGCGCATGCGCTCTCCGCAGCTGGGTCGCCGCTTAACCACGTGACTCGCCACGTGCCTCGCTAAGAGGAGTGCCGCGGTCGCCCAGTCTGTGCTAGCTTGGCCATAAATGAGAGCGAGGCCGGGCCCTCTTCTCTGAGTGTTGCGCGGGAGCTTTGAGCAGTCATCGCCAAGCGGAGTCTGACCACCCCGTGGATATCGCCCGGCGAGCTGCTTCACTGGAGAGGGTCCGGAATGCAACAGGCGTCGCACCGTCGAGGTCAGTGTAGTGACGGCGTTCACGCCCTGTTCATTTGTGATTCGACGCTGCGCATGTTCACAGCGTCTCGTTGCATGTCTAGCACTTGCGCTTTCCCTCTCGCACAAGAGCCGTCGCACCGTCGAACGATGGGTGTCTACCCAAGCCTAAGCACAGTCATGTCTAGCCACCAGCCTAGGCACAGCCGTCTTACCTGGCTTAACGATGATTGTATACCTAAGTATAATAATTACAGCTAAATCAAAGGTTAACCAAGTGAAACCAAGACTTAACCAGGCTAAACCATGCTTTCGCCTGGGTTACCTAAACTAAGCCGCTGCCAAGTTTTTTATGATGCCACAAGGAAAGCGTGACGGCTTGCGCAAGAAGGAGTGGCTGCACAACATTAGCCGAAAGTACTTTGTTCCGACAAAGAACATTGTTTCCAGGTAAGGCATCCTTCTTATTGCTCGTGTCAAAGCATACCCTAATGCTTCATATTCTTTTTAATTCCTCCGGCCGGCTCATGAGCGTTTTTTCTGCGACAATTTGTAGATTCCATAAATATGGGGGTGTCCTCAGTCTGCTGAATATCCTGCTGGGACTTATCATCTCGCACGTCATCAACTGTTATTCTTTTGGAAATACAACACTTTAGTTTCTGCTTTCTGCTGTGAACAATTATATGCGTATATACAACCTCTCGATTGCAATTTTCGTTATTGTTGAAATCCGTTGCCAGCTTTACGGAAAATCGAAATAGCGACTTGTATAGGAGCTTACCTTCCAGCTTACATTGATGTGTTCGTCAGTCACTTAGATGCAATGAATGCAGGCGCTGAAATAATTAATGGCAAGTATACCGGTGGCATTGCGGGTGATGAGCGCTAGCTAGTCTACATTACCTTTTTAACCCGCCGTGGTTGCTTAGTGGCTATGGTGTTGTCTACTAAGCACGAGGTTGAGGGATCTAATCCCGGCCAAGGCCGCCGCAGTTCAATGGGAGCGAAATGCGAAAACATCCATGTGCTTACATTTAGGAGCACCTTAGAGAACCCCAGGTGGTCAAAATTTCTGGATGTCCCCACTACGGCGTGTCTCATAATCAGATGGTGGTTTTGGCACATGAAACCACATAATTTATGAATTATTAAAATATGGAGCCAAAGAGAAAGAGCGTGCCGTGCGCAGCGCGCGCAGCTGGCACGCGAGGAGAATTGTGGAAGGCGCCGCGTGGACGAGAGTGTCGCTACTTTCAAATTATCAAGGCGTTTTAGCGTTCAAGACACACGAGCGCCGGCAACGTGACCCTACGGCCCCCGCCAAAAGCGTCTACTACGGAGACGCCGCGGTTGCCTCCGTAGAATTTCATACAACAATTACTAGAGGGAACTCTGGCACTAGTGCCCGCGGGCGCTGCAATGGGAGCGGCCGGCTGTACCAGCATGGGATTTATGGGAAGTACATGGATTTGCCTAAGCTTCGTCCTTGTGGCTGCAAACGGCTTTGTGACTTTGTATACTCGTCATTTTCAACAATGTACTGCGTAACAAATAATCAAATAAACATTATTCAAATTGTTTGACGGCAAGATTCCAACACAGGACCCCTAGCACAGAAGCTTGACATTGAAACCATTAAGCCACGGACGCATGCATCGACAAGCGATGGGAAACGCACTTATAAATTTATTGCGGGCATGCTAGTGCCTCGAGATTGCTGGCGCATTTCGATTTGGCCAACTCGACAAGCTCAATTGTTGCAATGAGTAGAGATTGTGCATGTTTGTAGCGTCTTCTGCACTTGGCCTTTGGCATTGCGTCTTCTGCATTGTCGCCTTGCGTCGGCATCGCGTTCCTGTACTGCGGCATTCTCACGGCAGCATGATGTGTGCGTCCGCTTCGCGCTTTTGGAGAGCAGGGGTTCCAAGGCTGTTGGATTGCCGAGGCTGGAAGTTTCCTCCGGGACGCCTGGGAGTTCTCTACACCAGGTCGGTGTCCGGAAACCTTCAACGCTCTCCGGCCAGAGATGATTATGCGTGCTGAAGAGTGCTGACGTTTGCCGAAGGTACAATTAACATGGTTTATTTCACATTTTTACCGGCATTAGGGCAAGAATAAAAATACATACGAAAAGAAACATGAGATTGCAGCAAAACGTGCTCGGGGCTTGAAAAATCTAAGGAAAATCCTTTCTCGCATTTCCGCACTTTTATGACCTTTTTCTCCAGCCAGAGCACAAAGGAGCTTTTCCTCTTTTGGGTCTCCATGCCCCCCGTCCATTTCCCCCGTCGTCCACTTCACCCGGTAGTCATGACTACCGTCATCGACCATGACTGCCGGTGACTTCACCCCGGCAGTCATGGTCGACGCTTATAAGTCACCGTTGCTTCAAGCTTTCTCTGTGGTTCTTGGACGGTGAACTGCGGTTCACGTTCGGGCCACTAATCCAAGTGCGCGCGCACTTAGGGGGACGTGAACCTGGCAAACCACAGGTGCACCGGTTGCCAACGAATAGTCGTGAGCAGTGCATCGAGTGATTCCTGGCACAAAGTAGCGGCAGCCGGCGTCCGGCAGCATTGTTCCTGCATCTGTATCACGCAGTGGTCTTGGCGCGTATGCCTGCCCTCCTTGCTTCAGTGCAATTAGCGTTTCACAGAAGCTTCTCGGCTAATTATGGATTAGCACGCTGAGGGATGTTTGCGCGATTTGTGCGACACGATGTGAGGGACTCGGTGCTTCGCTGCAGGAACCCCGCACGGACAGGTAGTGCCATGGCCGCTACGTCTGGGAAAACGATGGCACAAGCTAAGAGGATCTGCATAGCTTTGGTACAATTCGTTCCAGCAAGCAAACTTGTCTAACCTGAAGTCTTAAATACAACTGGTTCTGTGCACCAGTCTGTGCGATTGGAACAAGAACACGCTTAACATATCTCGCCAGCTGGCATTCAAATTCTGACGCAAAGCGAAAGCGTATACCACTCACAGTGAGTAATCTTCTTCACAAAGCGTAACACACCTAAATAAATATTGTAATGAAACTGCACTTAGTAGCTTCACAACACAGACTCCAGTTTGTTCTTGTCAATGCCGCGGCTTATATCCGCAAGCAGACAAGGTTGTCTCCGATAGAAGCGAATAGAGGAATGTATACCAGGCCAGTTGTATACGAGCGGTTGTGGTGAGCTACTGCTGCTTCTAGACAACATTTCCAACCACCTGGGGATACTGGATGCATGCGAATGTATTATTCGATGTCCCTGATAGCCCTTTCAGCTAGCTCATTTGCTTCAGACATGTATGGCGCAGTCGACAGGATTACTTCAAATATCACTATATGTGTGTATGTTATATTGAATAAATAAACATCAATAAAATTGTCTGGTGGCAGCATTCGAATAGAGGAGCTCTAGTACACTAGCCCGATGCTCCTACCATTATACCACAGGCACATGGCCCTGCGGTGGGAATAGAACATGCCTAAGCATTTCCCGCATGCAATCCCACAGGTCGAGAAACTTGGCGCGTTCGACTGCGATATCAAACCCGCCGCGGTGGCTTAGCGGTTATGGTGTTGCGCTGCTAGCACGAGGTCGCGGGATCAAACCCGCGCCGCGGAGATCGCATTTCGATGGGGGAAATGTAAAAACGCCCTGGTCCCGTGCATTGAAGGCACGTTAAATGTGATGTGTTAATGTTGGTTGCGCGCGCTGACACCATACTTATCGATTCAGTTAGTAAGCGAATTTTTCCATGTTTATACGGCCGATACAACTACTATCATTACTTCGTGTACCTGTCTACAAATTTGCTGTAGCAATCTATGCTTCGCCTGTCGGGCGAAACTGCGACTTATTTTTTATTTGGATGGAGGTCACGCACTTTCTGTGCCGTTTTTATGCCCCGGATTTCTGATGACGGCAGGGTCGCACAATGAGCCAAGTGATGATCTCGCAATAAAAAGGGCGCCATTAGCAGTTGCCGGAATGGACGCGAACACCAGAATTTGAGAACTATTTCGCCTTAGGTGGCATCCGTAAGGGGCTGAGAATATTGGAAGCACTGCGCTGTGATTCGCGCTACATCTGCTAACCACTAGGTGCATGCGTCTTCTTCTATGGTGCTCTTTAAAGGCTGATAATAAGACAATTAGACAACTACTAGCCCTTCTGCTTTGCCAACATTAGTTCATTAATATTGTTACGAGGTATCGCACATGAGCACGCCGTTAAAGGACCGCTTCACTCCGCGAAGAGAAAGAAGACGGCAAATGCCGCGTGAGATGCTGTCAGCCATTCTGCTTTTGTAGCAGCCTGTAAATGTTGTAATATACGGTTTTGTCTCTTCCTCGTGTAGTCCTGAATTCCCGTGACAATATATACAATACACATGTACGACCAACTGAGCTAGAGATAAGTGTTGTTGTTGCTGAAACTTAATGAAATCTCTAGATCTCCGTGATACTCTTCACTGATTCATACGGAAAAGCTCAAGTACTCCTCCTCTTCAGTACATGCATTCAAGCAACATTGCCAGTGTCATGCGCAAGATTTGCCCGCAAAATTTCCGAGAAGCGTAGAATTCAAAAGCAGAGGTCACTTTTATATGGATCCATATTTTATAGATTGCCTCTTACCGTAGTCGTTGGATGGCGACGCATCCGCAAGGGATCGGTTTAGAGCTAGGTGGATGTGGGAAGGGACGCTGGCTTGGCACTCAAGAGAGCGGTGACTCATGGGGAACCTCAGCAAACCTCAGACATGGCAGTTCGCGCGCAGGCAGTCAGTTGTTGGGCTGAAGACAGGGACCTACAAAACACAGTGAAACAAATGAACGTAGCTTATTTTAGCGCAAACGAACGGCGACAGTTACAAAGGAAATGAGCTAATTTCATTTTGATTTAATACATGGTTCACTACACATTCTAGGTGCAAAAATTGCACGAAGACAAAACGCTTTCTGGCTCATCAAATGAGAGAAAGGAGAAATAGCATGTGTCGCCTATGCAATATTCCGCCGTATGTATGTATGTATGTATGTATGTATGTATGTATGTATGTATGTATGTATGTATGTATGTTTGTATGTATGTATGTATGTATGTATGTATGTATGTATGTATGTATGTATGTATGTATGTATGTACGTACGTACGTACGTATGTGTGTATGTACGTATGTACGTATGTGTGTATGTACGTATGTATGTATGTATGTATGTATGTATGTATGTATGTATGTATGTATGTATGTATGTATGTATGTACATTCGGTGTCACCCTTCTGTAGAGCGCGGGAACGGTGGCTGCAGGGGTGCTCAGGAGTCAGCCAGCGAAGTTTAACAGTAGTTGCTGGGCCCAAACGTGGCCACCAGCTGCCGGTATACGTCGCTGGCTGCCTCAGGAGTGCCCCAGAGGCCGCCGTTCCCGCGCTCTACACAAGGGTGACGCCCAATGTACATCTTTGTTTTTGACGACAGTCAATTATCAATGGTCATTTTAGTCACATGTTAGTTCGGCAATCGTCGCGTTCATTTCTTTTTTGTCTCTTACCTTCTGCCTTCGCACTGCCGCTACATGCAGCTCAAGTAACGTGTTACCCGCCGTGGTTGCTCAGTGGCTATGGTGTTAGGCTGCTGTGCACAAGGTCGCGGGATCGAATCCCGGCCACGGCGGCCGCATTTCGATGGGGACGAAATGCGAAAACACCCGTGTACTTAGATTTAGGTGCGCGTTAAAGAACCCCAGGTGGTCAAAATTTCCGGAGTCCTCCACTACGGCGTGCCTCATAATCAGAAAGTAGTTTTGGCACGTAAAACCCCATAATTTAATTTTTAAGCAACGTGTTCTCGGGTGCGTTCTCAAGCCAGAAAAACTGAGCAAGGGAACAAAAGAGCGATGAAAGCAAAACGCGTGTAGTACTCGAACAGTAAAAAATGCGGCCACTTATGATGCACACAAACCTTGTTCCCTTGTACGTTAGGAAATTTTTTTATTCAGGTGCTGGTATAAAAACTGCATAAGAAAAGCCAGACTTGCCAGCCGAATTATCAAGACAGGCTCCAAGAAGATATACATGACCGTCGAAGGATGTCATATTTGTATCGTGGTTCCTGAAGAAGCCGTACGAAAAGAAAACTCGCTTAAACATTTCTCAGCCGCGTTCACAAATCTGTGTGCGGAAGGTGTTCCGCAAAAGGTCAGAAATAGGACAGTGTGTCGTCCGTATACACCATACATATATACGCGTAATGTCTAAAGGAACATTTACCCGCCTTTCTTCTAGACAGGGCTGCAGAAAAAAATGGCAAAGTGAAGGCACAGAAGCGATACCGCATGGCTTCAGGTAAAACTTCCGTTAGGCAAGAAAAGGGAACCGGGGACGCCTTTGAGTGAAGAGCATACACGACGCAGTAGGAAAGTGAAAGTAAAGCGAATATGACAAAACGAAAATGGAACGAAAGGAACGACAATGCCAAAACACAGCTGGAAAATAAAAATTATGGACGACGGGGGAGGAGGTGTAGAAAGAAGCTGCGAATGACGTGTGAAAGACTTCGCGGCCCGCTCGCAGAGGGCAAACGGATTTCGGGGATATTGAATGAATGCGGCAAAACACAGAAATAACAGGTCGCGCTGCCCTTTTGCTGCGTCTTACTCAGTTTTCCAGTCGGCTCTTGTTCTTGCCCTTCTTTATTTGTTTTCGTTGACGCAATACTTACTATAGCTTCTTGCCCGGCTTCCATCTCCTTCCAGTGTCCCGTAAGGGACGGAGGATTCCAGAGGCGGACAGAGAGACGGTCTCAGGCTGGAACCGGCGCAAGCCGGTCGAGGCACAGAAAGCTGTTTTCGCAATGAACGTGAGGAAGGCGTGTCCAGAAAAACAAGCGAGGGCAATGGGAAAATAAAAGCCCGGAGTTAGCGCAACTGCTAGCTGCCTGAGCCTTACGGTCATAAGTCGGCCTCTTGCTTTCTTTTCATTTTTTTTCCGCCTGTCTATAGCATCAAGGCCAATGTTTCTGACGCTTCGAAGATTGAGTCACTCGAAGACTCATAAGAAAGGAGAGTCTGAGAAACGGAAGCGTCTCAGGGTTTCTGGCGCGCATAACGGTGGGATGAGAAGATCCGGAAACAGACCCGAGTCCGAAACAAAAGCGCGGTACAATCGATGATGCTTTTCCAGGAGTTGAAAAGAAAACGAGAAATGCGAGCCCGCTAAGTTAGCTGCACGAAATGAAGAATCTAGACAGCAATTCTTGTATGGCCTAGATTATTGCGAAACCCTTGCTTCCTTATTTTCATTTTTTTTTTCACGACGAAGAGGCTTTTCTTCCGCCCTGCGTGGAACCCGACCGCAACTCGGTTCTCGGGCAAGCTCTCTGAGGGAAATAAAGGACGGCAGTGGATGACGACAGCGGAAGCAAACAGCGAAAGGGATCCAAAGCTTTGCTTCATCGCCGAGTGGCACGCATCGGAAGAAAGAGTGAGGGAGGGAAGACAACTTCACATTTTGCAAAGCTATGTCCACCGGTAGCTAGCGATACTCCTCCTCCTCCTTTTAAAGCACTAAAAGAGAAAAAAAATGTTAAGGAAGGGAGAAGGAATGTTGGGAAGCTGTGTATTCGTGGCATGTCATATGCGTATTTGTTTGTAAAAGCCAGATATGCGCAGATAGTCCTATGGCAATGATGCCTGCAGAGTGTCAGGGACACACAATTACATGAAAGCAGTCGACGTTAGCCATGCCATGTCTTAAGTTTTCCCTTCAAGATGGAGGGCTGGGGGATGCAGCATGCTCTTCCACGTGAAAATCATAATTTGCTTATTCCAGTTAGGCATGGATACTTATGAGGAACCAATACAACTGCAAATGTACTCGAATGTGCAAATCTACAACTGCGAGAATTATTCATATACCTCTAAAAAAAGCGTTTGAGAAATTATGCGAAGAAAAGAATTGAACACTTGATCGAAACGAAACTTTTCAAGGTGTTACCTAATGCGAAAATTTCGACATTTGTTCGTTGTTTTCGATGATGATGATTCATATGGGGTTTTTTGTGGCGCAGGGCCAAGTATGGCCCAGAAGCGGGCGGCCGGTCGTTATATTTTGTTTATCGTATATGCTAGTAATCTACCCCGGACCCCAGAAGCCCTGCAAAAGATTATCTGCTGCCCTGTTTCTGGATGTTAAATGAGCGTACGATAACGTAACGCACGAAGCGATTTCAACACGTTAGAGGCAGTAGGACTTGACGGCAAGATCTGTTTCTCGATTAGTAGCTATCTGCATAAGAGATCCTTTTTTATACTTACCGCGGATGGCCCAACCTCCCAGCATTACAGTAACCGTGGGGTGCCTCAGGGCGGAGCACTGAGCCCAACGCTATTCAATCTAACACTGATTCGACTCGCCGACATCCTTCCATGCACCGTTAGGCTGTCGATCTATGCCGAAGACATTTGTATTTGGAAAGAAATGGGTTTCCTGCGTAGCAATTGCTACGAATGGGTGGATGTCTGACTTTCCCTTTAATTACTTCTCTCCACCTTGCGGACTTCTGCAGAACTATTACGTCAATAACTGGAGTTATACCAGATATACTTTCGCTACCCTGACTATATTCAAGCGTATACAGGTGGTTTTTGCCAGACAAATTCTTCTACAGCTGCCATTGTCATTCTGGAATTGAACCAAATACATACGTTTAAACTATCGCAGACGACGTCATCAACAACAGCTGAGCTTTTTGCAACGTTGTTTTTGTTACGATACATAAATTGAACACAAAAAGGGGAACAAAGGGTCATTCTTTGTGAATCGATCGCAGGTGGCTTTGTCTTCACTTCATGGCGACAACTCGCAAAATATGGTGTTAGTTTACGCGACACCAAAGGAACTCGCAAAAGCAAGGGAAAAAATTGCACAATAATGTTTCAATGGATGTCTGGCGACTGCAATATCCCTGGAACTGTTGCAGCAGACAAGGCAACTGGACAAGCGCATGTTAATAACGCCACACATGGTCTCTCTCTAACACAAGGCGAATTGCGCCGCATACATAGACAGATCTCAGCCTGTGGTTGCAAAGCGACATGGTTTGATCAGAACTCAAAATCTTTAGATTTATTTCACGTTGACCCATGGTTTCAATTCAAAATTCCGTTCACAATAAATACAACTGGAGCCTTTTAAACACTCATTCACCGTATTGAGCTCGGTACCGCGTACACAAAACACTTTTTACATAAAATTGCAAGAACTCACAGTCCGTAATACACTTGTGGCCACGCGGATGAGAATGTACAGCATCTTCTGCTAGAACTTCCGCGACGCGATACCCACAGACTAAGCTTAGCACATGGTTTAATTACTTTAGACCGCAGGCCCTTCAGGCTCAGGAAGATCTTCGGTACATGGCTCATTGCAAAGACGAGCATTAATCGCCACTCAAAAATTTCTAGAAGCGAGCACTGTTCTCGGAAACTATTGAGTTTCCGCGAATATCCTAGTTAAATTGGTATTACCTGAAAAGACTTTCATGTAACTATTCTGAAAGCTAGCCCGCGCTACTTAAGTCGGTCACATATTGCAACTTATCTCGAGTAAGTCGTGGCCCTTTCCACATTGCACATTTATTTCCCCGAGTGAAAGACAAAAATCGAGAACTACGCATCGACTACATATCATTTGACTTGAACAATCAGCGCGTGTAGTACAAACAAAAATTGAAGTGCTTCATCGTTTCGTCGTAGTTCGTAGACTTGCAGGGCGGATTCTCCCAGCTGAATCACACCGGCCCCGGCCAATCTGACCTACTGGTGGCGGTGGTATGCTGGAAGGGGCACGTTCCAGCAGACGCTGCCCGCAGGACGCGGTATATGAATACTAACAGCACCCATTTGTCCCAGAGGAGATCTATAAATTCCTGAGCTGCGACAGGCGCTGTTATTCTTGGCGGTCGTGTTGCTCCCTCAGCACGGCGGCGTTCCCTGTCACGACGAACGGGGTATCGGCCTTGCATAAACATACACACACACACGCACGCACGCACGCACGCACGCACACGCACACACACTGCGTCGCATGCCTGCATCGGAAACGTCCTGTAAAGACATTGGCACGTCTCTATCGATCCCGTCCTCGGAGGGCAAAGGCAAGAAACCGTGTGGTGTGAGGCATACACTTTTCTATCTCTTTTGCTCGTCTGTTTATTTCGTCACCCGGGGCATTATTAACCCTGTCTGTGTAAATATTTGACATGTAAAGAGACGCACGCTTCACAGCTGAATGCGCTCCCACGCGCATTTACCGCTCTCACTTGCAGCTTTCCCAGCCGTTCAAGCCACTTTGCTGACATTGCATGTATACAAGCTGAGTAATGCTCGCGAAAAAAAAAAAGAAAATCGCGATCTAGAGCTGCATAAGCAACAACATCGTAGTTGCGTGTATGCTTCCATTCGTCTCGCCGGTTTAACGTCCTCTAGCAGCAGATTTCTTTCGTGTTCAATAGGGCCTTACTCCGCGTCATTCATAACATCTGAAGCTAGAAAAATAAACAGTGCGTAGGTGCCGAACAACCAGTCAGAGACCAGACATTGCGCTCTTTTGTATTATGGTGTGTGCTGGTTTAGCAATTGATTTATCTCCCTAATGTAGGAATTTAATTGAGTACCGCAATTATATTCAGGAAATTCTTTGATTTACTTCATTTTCCTTGATTTAGCCATTCGGTATTTAGCCACTTGGTGGGTGTCCACTTTTCTGTTATTGTATGGTATTTAGGAGATGTCACTTTTAATTGGCGCCGGCTACTCCTTTTCACATATGGATGAAAAAAACGAATAAATTGTAACTAAAGTAGTGAAATCATAACAACACTAATTCCGGCAACATAAGTACACTAATTTCACACTATCACTGAAAGACAGCTCTAAATTAAAAAAACACAAAGTCCAGTCACACTAAGTAGACTAACGCCACGCTAAAACAAAAGTCAAACCGCAACACAGAGTCCAGTCACATATGCGTGCTTAGGTAAACACAAAGTACGGTCACTTAGCTAGATTAAACTAAGGGCGCATTAGAAATCACGGATTAAAATCTTCGTGGCTAACGAACCAGAATGATTATCTGAATCTGTGAAACAAGAGGCACAGCATCCTGAAACGTAGCGAGATATGCACTGTACTTCTCTGTACCTGTCATCACCATTCTCCACTCGACAGACATCGTACATGACCAGCGTCCTTGTGACATTGTTGCGTGGGCGTCTCAAGCTGTGCATCCACCTTATCTGGTGTTTGCATTTCGACACATGTCGTATCTTGTTAGCTTGTGAGCAGAGCAGTGACAAACATAGGAATTGCATCAAATTAATGTTGTGACCTCGTGGTGAACAAAAATTAAGATTGCATGAGATTTCTGCATAAGACGAAAGTAAGCACAATCGTACGCATCGCCGTTAGTTGTATAGGATGTAATACTCACCGCTTGACTAATGCTTATTTTCAAATTGATTACAAATGTGCGTTGAATATGCGTAATTCTTTATTTCCACCGGAATTTCACAACACGTTCTATATATTTCTTGGTCACTTCGATGTAGACCTTTGCTATAGTAACGCCACATATACCGTAATTTTTCTTGTCGCAATTTAAAACGCTCAGCACCTACAACGCTTTATGCAATAGGGTTAAGGGCCCCGTGTCTCAGAAAATCCGTTGTTGGTGTCGACGTCGGCAGAGTTGTGCGTGATTGACAAATGGGGGGGGGGGGGGGGGGGCGAATATAGTATACGTATGCCACGCCTTGATATATGACATGCGCTATATTGGGGTTACATTGCCACATAATTCTATCACTAAAGCTGCCCATACGTTGTATTGCATTCTTGTCAAAGTTGTTCCTCGAAATTTTAAGAATGACAGTCCGCAAACAAATGTCATGGAACAATACACCGACAGCGCATGCCTTTGGTGCTAAACCTTCACAGAATTAAATATTAAAAGTGTGACAGAATAACAGGAACCTGAAAATGATGTAATTCTTTTGGTGCGGCTCTGCATTACCTCCGGGATCGGCCCACGTAAGGGGCCGCGATTCTACCAGAAAGTTCGTCTTTGTGCATACCATTCGCCGCCGGCGTTTCCCGGTAAACATAACGGTTACGTGAGCTGCAGTAGCAGGAAAGCGTGAGAAAGAGTCATGATTCTTTAAGTGTTATCGTCTTCCACTCTTAAAGGCGAAGCTTAAGCGTCCTCTAAGTTTTTTCATTCGTTTTATTCCTTTTATAGCCCATAAATGAAGCGATGTAGACTACTATTTTAAAACTTCCAAAGCCAGCATTTCCGCTGCAGAGACCTCGGCAGCGCGTTCTTAAAAGTAAAACACTTTGGAATCAAAATTTTCAAGTTCATAATTGAATTGCCAAATGTATGAGAACGACTTTTTTAGGGAGTGCAGATGTCGTACCGTTCGCAGCGCAGACACCTAGCGTTGGACTGCTCTGTAGCCGCCCTGTTGGACTGGCTGTAACTGCAAAAATTCTATCAGCGATCGCCACTGAAATAGAAGCTGACTACAGGAACAGAACATTGAGCCATTTTTACAAAAAAATATATTAAGATAGAGCTATCCTTAAGAACAGATGCCAGCCAGGGGTTTTCCCAAGGGCAGGGGTGGGGTAGCACACTAGCCAGGCCACTGAGCCACTGATGCCTTCCAATCCCAATGCTAGACATATTAATCAGCTAATGCAGCCAGCCTACTGCAGAAAGTATTTTCAAGCTAAAAGCTTTGTGTATTGAGCCGCTATAGAAATCCCCCTTGTGGGGTGTACACCCCAAAACTAAGGGTGTACACCTGTTGGTCAAATAAAAATTCGCAATTCTTTTAATGTTGTGCCCGTGCGTGATAGTGCATAAAACTAATCTTCACAAAAAGAATGATAATATAACAGTGATCTACAGCATCAGGGCAAAATAACTTTTATTTGAACTATCGCTCAGTGAGTCAAGTTCCGGTGTCAGGTCGCAGCCCTTAGTGTTTTCTTTTCGCGCACTCTTGTTTCCACGTGCATGACCTATCATAACGTCCCAATGGCGACACAAATCAGCCAGAATTAAGCACAAGGGTAGCGTACCCCGTTCAATGGCTTCGTATGCATGAAAGCTGCGTTCTACACGTCTCGCCGTAATCGGTAGCAATTATGTCTCTCCAGCTCATGAAAAGAAAACAAGTGTTAAGCGTTTTTTCTGTAGTCAACATTGGCACTTGAACCGCATTCCTCCGTATTTGGAGGAACCGCCGGGTAATGCGAAGAATGCATACGGGATATGTTCCAGAAACCTTTAAAAAATCAAATGTGTACTGAAGGCGGCGCGCATGCAGTCAGGCGCATCGCGTTGTTTTCTCCAATAGGCACGAAAGCCCCTTTTTATTTCTTTATTTTTCTTTCATTCCTTTCCATGGTGTCACGGCCGGATGCTCCCGATGGGCCCCGGGCGCACCACCCCCAATAAATGTCACACGCACGCCTACACGCAAGGACAGCGAGCGGTGCGACCAAGCGGAGACGCTCTCCGGCGCGCACATTAGTCTCGCTTCGTGCATCGTGCGCTGCCGTGCCGGAGGAGTCCTGCGGCAGCATGCCATCCACCCTGTTCGTGGCGAACGACGACAGACGCAGAATTTTCTTTTTCCAAGCCACGTGCTGAAGCTGCGAACATCGAGATACAAACAGCGATCTCGGCTGATTCAAACAGCGAGTGGAGCAGCTATATCCGAAGGGCGGTTACCTATAGGAACGAGTTCTCCAAAAAAAGGAAACTTTTTCCCTTAAGCGATTTGCTAAGCATAAAAGCATAGCGCACTTCAATGCTATTCTGCGAACATATGCTTTTCTGAAGCAAGAGAACGGTAGTGAGGCTAACCAGATGCACATATCTGGTTTGCTACCATATGCAGGGGAAAGTGGAAAGTTAGAAAAACTTTAGTAGTAGAATATTTATATAGCTTAGCTGGCTCCCATTCGTCTTGATAGGGACAAACGAGGCGATACATTATTATTATTATTATTATTATTATTATTATTATTATTATTATTATTATTATTATTATTATTATTATTATTATTATTATTATTATTATTAAAAGTAGTAGTAGTATATCAAAACACATATGCAATAGAGAGAGAAGGAAATAGGTACGAAGTAGGCCGGCAGTTGCCGCGCAAAGAGGCGCAACGGCCGCCTGCTCTTCAGGAAGAATACAGACGCATCAGAATGAAACATTAGAAGACGAAAAGGAAGGAGGAAAGAAAGAACGTGATGGCAGCTCACAAAAGGCAACGATAAAGAAAGAGTGTGGCTCTAGGATCAGAACAGTAACAAAAAAAAAGACGCAGGAAGAGAAAAGAACCATTAAGAACAAGGGGGTCGTACTAATTACAAATTAATAGAGTATTTTAGATATCGCGCACCCAATGTTATAAGCGACCAAACCACCGAGCTTACAAAAGAACGCAAAGAGAGTGCGAAAGAACGCAAAGGGCCTACAATGATGGTTGGGTTCTTGCGTACGCAAAGCCACTTGGGAACGTTCTTTCTAAAACTTCCTAATGTAACAAATGCAAACCAAGAAGAAAAACCAAGAACAAAATGAAAAAGGTCTCATTCCCTACAAAGAAAGAAGTTTGTGTTAAGCGGGGGGCCAAGTAAACGCGGCACAAATATGTACTGAAACGTTTCATTGCATCAGAAGACTGTATTGAAAACATCTTGATGAGTCTGCGCATAGCAAGGAAATGAAACAGAAAGATAAACATGTATTTGACAAGGGCAGCCAATACGCTAATTATTCAATTGCCAATGAAATTTGTTCTTCATACACGCAGTAATATATGAAAACACTTTCTTATAAGAAGCTTCGGCAACTTCTCGTATGCGCTGTTCGCGCTGCTTCCGCAAAAATCTTGGCGTTCTCAAGCAACGCATGCACTCTAGTCATGAAATTATCCTGAAAAGTATGAAATCTTCAAGATTCAACATATGCGTCTAGTCTGTCCGAGAATCAGCTTACTACACGTCGATCGACTTTTATAAACCACACTTACTTCGCAACAAGTTACATGCTCGATGTGGTTCAGAGCAGAGTTCTGACTGAAGATTTAAGTTTCTTCCATTGTTTTTCTCCTATCGCTCTTTGTGGTCTTTACAAGTCCCCACACCAGTGCAGGGTAGCAAACCGGAAACCCGCCTCTGGTTAACCTCCCTCCTCTCTCTCTCTCTCTCTCTCTCTCTCTCTCTCTCTCTCTCAAGTTTACAGTCAGAGTTTGTTTGTGTTCCCTCTTTTACTCGGCACTGAATACAGATTTACTTTTTGCTATTGTCCTATTGGTGGGTACTCTGAGAAGAATAATTACCTTCAATATGCCGGGGCCAAGTACCAAACCTCTCCCTAAAAAAATTGTGTTATAGATGTCCAGCTTAATAATTCTGCGCGTAAAAGCTATCGTCGGTTATTTATATATGCGCGGTGTTCATCGCGGTGTTCAGCGACTGTTGTACTAAGCACGAGTTTCATCCATGATGAATCTTGTACTATTTAGTCGTAATTGGGGTGCTTGTCTGCATGGAAGTTGGACGGTTGCAAAACAAAATAGCATCCATGTCTATGAGGTCCTAGAATATTCTAGTGAAATCGATCCTTAGAAGATAACGCAGCGAGAGAAAAGAAAGAAGGCAGAAAAAACATGAACTTTGCAAGACGCTCCGCTATGCAAATACGACTTTTTACGGTCGGGCTGAGAAAACAAAAATGCCGGAAGTAAGAAATGGTGTTCTTTTATTTTTTCCTGTTTACGAAGTTCAGAGCGTTAGCGTAAAGGAGAACGCAGGGACACTGGAGCTGCAAACCGAATCGCTTTTCGCCCCATCCGACTCCAACGAAAAACTGCGTTTGTTTTTCAGTTGGCACCGCTCGCGGAACGCCTTTTCGTGACGTCGTCTTGGAAACGGGGCTTTTCATCTCGCGCTGGCTCAGCTGTGCGTACGTCCTCGCAGATAAGCAAACGGGAAGCGGGACAAATGGTTCCGGAGGACGCCAGGGACGCAGGGCTTCGCTGATATGGACGAGCAATGACACTTCCAAACACACTCGAGCATGATGGTTGGAAAACGTATAGGGAACCTGCCGGAGAAATTCGAGATAGAAAAACGAACAAAGCGATCGACAGAAGCGCAATACGCGTAGAGGATCGAAAAGTTTGAAAATTTGAGCTCGACGTTCGCGAGCGATGGGCTTCACGTGTTTTGCCAGGAAATTTAAGATTTAAAACACGTCCCGTCCTGCTGTCAGGCATCGAGTTCTCAGCACTTGCATGCGAAAAATTTATTCTCGTTTAATGCGCTCTGGGAGCGTGGGACGCGACCAATTACTCAGTGCCATCTCTTGCAATGAAGTTGCAGATTCTTTAACCGACACGTTCGCTGAGACATGGGTCAGAGGTGGGTCGGTGTGCCTTATTCCCCATGAGCAGCCGTGCAGGGCTTTCCTGCGAATGGCATATTTGCGAAAAAATTAATGAAGGCGAAAGATACTGGTTTTCTAACTATTATGATGATGGTGGTGTTTAGGGTCTGGATATAAGCACGCTATTGCGAAACTTAAAACACGGTGGTGGCATATGCCACCTAGCCAGCTGATTTCAAGGGGCGGGAAATTTCAATATTGTACTAGCTGCATGGACAAATTACGATTGTGACATCGTGAAGCATCCACACTTACATTGAAGCAAAGCTTGGTAAAGAAACGTAACATTCAAAGATTGAATCGCCTAAATTTGTTGGCATTTTTCTAGGCGTCCCAATTTTTTCACTGCAGACGCCGCGTTTAACCAGCCCGACATCAACGCGTTGGTGGTGGTCAGCGCATGGCTAGTCCAGCCTCTGTCGCCTGCTAATTTCACAGAGAAATGAATCAAAATAGTTTTTTTGTAGTAATCATATCATGAGAAGCCAACAAAGACCCAAGGAATACATAAGGGAAATTACTTGTACTTACTAATCAAAGTAGAGAAATGATAAATTAATGGAAATGAAAGTGGATGAAATGAAAACTTACCGCAGGTGGGGTACGATCCCACAACCTTCGCATTACGCGTGCGATGCTCTAACGAATTCAGCTACCGCGGCGCGGTTTCCCCATCCACTTCCTTGGGTATTTATGTGTTACTACTAGAACTAACATTGGGAGTGTTAGCCAGCGCCACCACTCATAAAACCTTGACGGCGGATATGGAACGTCCTTTCTGCCGCAGGTGTCACGAGTACGTGATCTTTTTGAGCGAAGGCAACTGGTCAGTAAGCCCGCACATGCTACCTGAAGGCATCAATGTTGCCGGGTTCGAGACCCTCTTTATGTAAGAACAAGAAGAAAGGGCGTTAACGGAGTGGCGCGACCTTTATTAATCATATCGTGAGAAGCCAACAAAAGGCTTCTGATGATATGATTAACAAAAAATCGGGCACCTCGGTTAGCCCCCTTTCTTCTCTTTCTTATAGTAAGTACGACAAGTAGTCATGTGTTATGCTATATAAGTGGAGCAGCGTATCGCCCTATATTCTGAAAAAACTGTAATCTTCTGTATGTGTTATCGGAAAAACTTCAAGTACATAAATTTCCTTACGGAACTGTACATGTTTACCTTCTGTGGCTTCCTATTCGACTAACTTCTGTGATCTCCTGGACTCATGTGCAGAGTGAGTTCGTGATTGTATTGAAAGTTTTCCGACATAGTTTGTGGTTTCATTTTTCTTTGCCAAGTGACCAGGAGTAGTCGGTGTCCCCTAACGACGTCGATTGCTACTGTTACATTACGCCATTAAAAAAATCGACGTGTGTGCTACAGTCCCAGTGGAAGTGAGTGAAAATGGACGCTTTCATAGGTGTTACAGTTATGCGAATAAATACAGGCATGGATGCCATCTCTTCACGACCAATCCCCATCTAAGCAGTAAGAGAAGCACTTCTTGAATCCACAGTTACGTTGTTGCGACGATGTTCGCTGTATGAACAATAAGCTGATCGCGAAGAATGGCAGGATCACTCACACTGTGCAGCAGAACGGCGTTCAAGGTCATAAGTTGTGTTATGTACTGACACTGTGAATGAGACGTACCATTTGTAAATTATACAACTACCGCAAATGTACCACTCTTTACTCCGCAGGGCCATGCGTTATACTTCGTGGAAATACACTTGCACATGCATTATATTTTTTTAATCCTATGGCACTGATACAATACGCATTCTTAAACTTTTACAGCCATCTTCGCACATAGCTAAATCACACATTTGCCTTGTTCCTTCTTTTTTTTCTTTTTGACCTTATGGCACATTAATTACTCTGCGCGCGCACATGAAATAGCCTTGCCGGATTTTTTTTTCAAGAGCTGTACAACGTACAACATCCGTAACCGACCCGTATCTGATGCTCAAATTCTCAGAACTAGCCGGTATGTCTTTGGCTACTGAAACACATCGATAAAGGCGATACACTAAATCAGTTAGTTGTCACACTGTGCAGGACTTGCGATATAGCAAGACCTATACACTGTACCGCATCATCATTTGTCGGCTGTCAGGGATAACGAGGGCATCTACTGTGCTTGCTTCGTTTCATCATTTCGCGCATCCAAGCACGAAGGATTCCTCAGATTTGTTGCTCCTCTTATCCTCTATCGACAGCGGCAAGGTTTACAATTCCTTCCGAGATGGGAGAGAGGAAGGCGAAGAACTGCGCCACCCTGCAATGTGTTTTATTATCGTCACTCTCTCTCTCTCCGCAGGTTTCTTGCTGCAGCGAGCGACCGAGCACAAGAAGAAGTCTCAGCATGGCCGCGGGCGCCTTCGCGGCCGGTCGCAGAGTGCGCACGTTCAGTGCGCCGAGCGAAGCCGCACGCGGCCCGCTGCATTTTTCATGAGTGACCTGATTCCGTGGAGACGATGTGGAGAGTATTCGCCACATTTTGCTCCTCTTCGACTTCTGTCGCTAAGGAGAAGTAAGGGGGAGGGGGGAGAGCAGGAGGAGGTAGGGAGCGCCGAGCGTATAGCATGAGCAACCAGCGGTGGTTGCACGGAGAAAGGGTGGATGGTAAGGGCGGGACTAAGGGAGCGGTGACGGCGCAGTTTTTTTTTTTTCGTTTTCTTGGCTTCTTCACCGGTATTTCGCCTCCTCCACGCATGCAATTTCCTTCGCTCCAAAGAGGCTCTCCGGACTCGCTTGTATCAGCCACGGACGTTCGCGAGGCGTTCATTCTGCTCCGTTTTCCTCATTGGATTTGCCTGATCAGAATCCGCCTAATGTAACACCTCATTTGCACTCCGGCACTACTAACGCTGCTTCATGGAATAACCGAGGCTTCGTCTTTCTTTTTTCTCCATGAGTTTCCTCCGTCTACTGTGGGCTCAGGTGGAGTCAATTGACTATTTATCGAGTCCACGATGAAACGTTCTGGTCCACTGAAAACATCACGACAGGAATATTCGCATAAAGCGGGTACCAATTTGGAGCTGTGACGTTTTCGGTAAGACTAATATAAGGTTGCTGAAGGACGTCGCATAAGTTATTTCTGTCGCGAGAAGGCGATAGATATGACGATCAGGACTCGTTTATGCGGCGACGAGTCATCATTAAATTTATGGCCGAAAGGCCGATGCTCTCATTCGTTCTCTGCAATTCCGTCAGAGAATACGGTAAGTTTACGTTTTGAGGAGACAGGCGTATGATTGGCGCATTTGCATTACGTTCAACATCACCCACTCATTTCTGATAGAAGATGTAGCAGCGCTTATGCAAACATAAGCTTCAAACCTCATACTTCTATTTTTCTTTATTCGCTCAGGAGTAGAGTAACAACGAGGAAAACTCATTCCGCAAGATGCGTTCTGGAGAGAAAATATGCATATATGGGACTTCATACTACTGTAATCACTGGCACCGTTTTTCCATCGTGCATGTATTATAGATGAGTTGAAAACGAGCAGAAACTTTGGTTTTTGATTCAGCAAGTTCAGAGTTTGGGCGAGTTGGTAATTGAGTTGCGTATAGCACTCGGCGATCTCATGTGACCCGCGTAATTCCTCCGTTTCTTTTTTTTGCGTCTTTTTGTGTGCGCGTGTCTGTTTGCTTGATTCTAATTTGTTGCGAAAACGTTTTTATACATAAGTCTATATGAAGGAATAGGGCAAAGTATCGCGTGTCTCATAACGGGATATCTAAATTTACTTGTTACATATAAAAGTGTAGCGCGCGATATAATGAACCATAGCCATTACTACAGGCCATTTTAATATCGGGTACTGAATGCCCTTGGAGCGGGGGGGGGGGGGCGGGGGGCGACACCGAGTAATGACGTTTACCGGGCAAGTCCATAGCAGGTGTTGCACACGTATACTGGCGCGTGAGCTCCATGGCGAATGGGCCAAGAACTGGTCGGTCCATTGGGTCATCCGGGTCACCTCGATGTTTTAAACTGTCGATGATGTGAGCCACTATAGTGCCATAGCCAAACAAAGCCTGCACCCCATATTCCCTACTCTTTCCTGGTCAAGCCACTGACTACTGAGCGCTGCTGAATTGATGTACTCCCCTGGAGACGAAGGCGGGTTTTTCAGGCGAAATTACATAGTCTGGGACCATCGGGGGTGCAGAACGAGGAGCATCAGGGCGGTCCGCGCTATTGGAGGGTTGTTTCCAAAGCATACGCCGGCGGCCTCATTTACACACTGTTCATAAAACAGCGCTAAATACGAGGAGAAAAAGAGCACATACCACAGAACGGGCGCTGAGCTTCAAAATTTCTCATTTTCAGGTAATGTCGCGCGGCCAGGAATCCATTTAACGGATATATCTTGTTAAATCTAAGCCTATAGAAGAGCGCATGCGTCTTGCCACTGTCTGCTTGTCCACTGACCTTCATTCGAAAATCAGTCTTTTGAAATACCATCAAAACATGTCAATGACAAGAAAAAAAAGCAAAAAAAAAACATTTCACTGACAATTACGATACTCCCTAATGCGAATTTTGAGCGCACCTGTTTAGGTGTTTTCTATTCGTGATATATTATTGCAAATAATTTGGTTCTGAACGACAGGGTGCTCTCGTCTGCGGCGCTGAGCCTCTGCTCGGGCCACTCGTTTAGCAGCAGCGGCAGACGAAGCATTTCCACCGTTTCCACCATTTCTTTCGAGGAAACGGGTTCCTCGAAAGAAAAGCCTCACAGTTGAAGAAAAATTCGTCCTAGTCCAGGACCAAGTAACGAGCCCGACACGAGCCAGGACGAATTTTTCTTCAACTGCGAGGCTTTTGTTTCGAGGAACCCGTATGGGTTTCCTGCGTAGCAATTGCTACGAACGGGTGGATGTCCGATTTTCCCTTCATTAACGTCAGTTATTGTGCTGCTAGCATAAACATATCTCGTTTGCGAAGAATTCCTTTAAACGAAAGTTTGCTTCTTGGAGAGAGGAGTCGCCATGAATGGTAGAAGATATCTGAGAGCCAAAATTCGTGAGGTGGTTGTAGATTTTTGTGCACCTGGATCACCGTATTGATGTCTCTCTCAATATGTGCAAATTTTAGTGGGTGCCTTTTGTGCTGCACTGAAACGCGAAAGTAGTGTCGAAAAATTTCAACCGTCCTCATAATAGGAAATGGAGGATGACGTGCCTCTACAATTACTAAGGAGCTTCAGGTTGCTCTAAAAACGCTTAAGCATACTCTAGGACTTCTAGCTATTAATCGTTGAAGTCTCTCCTCAGTTGAACGGGAGATTCCATGCAGAACAGGTGTAGTTAGAAGTGCATCATGTACTTTCAGTACGGATGTGTGTAAATGCCTGATACGAGGCGAAGAACGTTTATTATTGAGTTTAATTGTTCTTCGAGAGGTTTAATGTGAGAATTCCAATAAAGTTGTCTGTATAGTATAACCCCCAGAAGTTTGTGTTGTTTCACTATGTCTAAAGGTTGTCCCTCAAGACACAGCTGAAAATCCTTAAGGTATGCTCTCGTAAAAGGCAGCGCAGCCGTCTGATTGATCAAAAGTTGATTGAGCAGGGCTGGTACTTGAACCAGAGTCCCAAATACAAACATCATCCGCATATATAGAGTAGTGCAACGCAGTTGGAATTTTGCGTGTAAATTCACCATCACACAATTAAAGAGAAACGGACTTGAGACACTGCTTGTGGGGCTCCTTGAATCAGATTAGGAGAGGAACTTTTTCTTTCGCTTGTTTGAATAAATATTCATCTGCCATTCCAGAAGTTGAATATCAACTGTAGCACCCTTCCAACGACTGCCATGTCTGGCAGGCCGCACGATATATGGCCATGACCAACGGTGTCAAAGACTCGTTCAGTGTCTGAAAAAAAAAACGCTATTGTGACATTTCCCCTAGCTCGTTCAGGTTCAACATATGTAACGATATCCACAATTGCATCCATAGTGCACCGCCGCCTTCGAAATCCTGTCATGTGATCGGTAAGTGCTTCTGTTTGCTCACACCACGATAGAACAGCTCGTCAGACTCACAAGACGAAAAGACAAGAGAAAGAGAAGTTTTAGTAGGCTTCAATATAGGTATCACACGTGCTGTTTTCTAAGATTCAGGGACACACTCCTTTTATCCACAACTCCTAAGTTACTCCTGATGCCAGTCGTGTTGCATAAACGTACAGGAGCTGAGGCATGCGCCATTAAGTGCTTCTTACAGACTGTAGAAGATATATCAAAAGTCTTAATTTTGTTAGGATCAACGCCACCTAGTTTGCTTGCTTTAACAAGGTTCGACTTTGCACAACAGGAACCTACACAAGAGGGTCACATACTAATGTAAAGACAAAGAAATTGTTAATCCTCATACTGTTATATACAGGGTGTCGCAACTATCATGTACCAAGCTATAAAAATGCTGAAATGCCACTTAGTTGGATAGAACCATGGTAATGTTGTTTGCCGTCGCTTGGAGATACTCTGGTTATTTTTTGCATTCCGCCTAATTACATGATTATTCTTAATTGTTTATCAGCTTCTCAAACGTTATAACTAGATGAAAAGTGTCAATTATAAAATTGCAAACAGCATGAAACACTCCCAATACAGCTTTCTGTTGCTCAAGACGTGCTGCGCAAAAGTATTTTTGGAAGCGTGAAAGAGGCCCGCAAACACATGTACATATGTCGCGCAACTCGCCGCTCGAGGCACTTTGCGTGTATTCGCAGGCTTCTTTCACGCTCAGAAAAACACAGCCAAAGTGCATACATTATCGTTCTGACGGCACGAAGGTTGCCCAAACTATAATTTTCAGACTTTCCATGCCCATTCATGAGTGTTACGTACTTTTCAACGCCAAAATTAGTCTGTAGCGCTTGTGAAAAAAAAATACGCCACTCAACCTGATCCACACTCTTTATTTTCACTAAATGATTTCTCATTGTGGACGTACTGTTTGTTTTCTAGGAGAAGGAGCTCAAGTAAAGGCTGCAGGAAGCGCTTCCGACCAGAATTTTAAGAAAATTTCAGAACATCAACAGCGATTAAGAAAACTTTAACAAAACTAGTTCCCATTGATTGGAAACGAAACACAGGGCACACTGAGCAATGCTGAGTGTTACTGAAGTGCTGCAAATAGGTCACATAATTCAAGCTATTATTCTAGTGCGCAAGTTATTGAATTCTGATTAACAGGTAATATCCGTGTAATTAGTGTTTCCTCACGATGTACTACAGTGACCTGTGTGCGCGTGGATGAATGCACGATAAAGTGTACCGCATTACATCATACAAGCACCTCAGTGTCATTTCCGATATGAATTCTACCAAGAGCTGCCCATGTAACCACAATTTGCTATAATGTATCGAAATTGTTCGGAGAATCTACGTTAGAATCTTCGAAAAACGTCTCAGTTGACGTCCTTTAACTACTATAAGGCTTCATTTAGAATACGCCTCACCTCCTTTGTGACCCTATCAAGATTATTTAACATAGATGACAGAAGCGAACTTTGTTGTTAATATCACTTAGACACAATCTAAAGACTAAAATGCAGAATAAGAGTGAATTCTACTATAACCACACGCTGATAACATTCCTAAAGGAAAACCCATGCCAGTACTGGAAAATAGTTATTCCTCCTTTTCTCAGCTGAACTTCCATATTTGTTAATGGACAGTATTGTTCTAATGATGTCACGATCTCGGAAATGTTCAATATTTATTTTAAATATGTTAAATCGACTGTTTATTGCGACATTGCTTCGGTATGTTTTTTTTTTTAACATTAGACAACGTTCACTGAAGCTCGCATCCTTTTACCACGCATGTGTATCTCCCCTTTCATGCGTGCACGAACGTGCCTGTTTCAAGTCAGCTGCTTCATCAGTATCATGGCTCACCAAGTAGCCCATTAGTGTCTATTAAGACATTTAGTCATTGGATTCCCGGCGCAAAAAAGCTCTCCTTTTGTCATTTCATACGCACGTTCACTGCATACAATCATGCACTCTTCATTTGCATGCAGCTGAATGCATGTCGGCAGGGCAGTGTAATCAGCACAGTTGCATGCGCATTTTCGGTAATGCATGTGCGTTAATCTCACCGGCTTCGCCACGCGGCGCCACATTGTGAAATGATTATTTGGACGCGATCGCTTACGAGCATCCACAGTCTACGTATGCGCCAAGCAACACTACATAAAACATTTCTATATTTTGTAAATTTTGTCAGTGTTTGCTCTCCACTTCACTTCCACGCCTATCTCTCTTATCGAATGCTTCAACTAGGGCCTGCAAGGTACACTAAATAAATAAGAGTTGCAGGGCTGCAAAATGACTTGGTGCTAATTAGGACACTAATGGCTAAACCGACTTTTCAGTGACTTACGCAATATGCATGGTGAACTCAGGATGGGGTCAGGGGTAATTATAAGAACCTGGCGCAGTTTGCTCGCTCGATTTCGATGTTTAGCAAGTGCTCGCAAATGACAGCTATGGTAGAACAATTTGGAAAGAACAAGAAATTACAAACTGAGAGTTAGCAAGGCTCATACTTACCTAATTCTTTCGTCTCCATTCATTAACAAATTGAGAGGGGCTTACAGCGTAGCCAGGAAAGCTGGAGCAGTTTTGAAGATGCTATCACAGTCGTGTCGTCTGCACGGTTAGTTTGATTTATCTATACGCCAGAAGCGAAGACGCCAAATTGCAGTTTCTGTAATGGAGAAATGGCATCTGCCCAAGTCGATTCTGAATAATTCGAAGGCCCACCACGTCAAGTTGGTTGGAAGCAAACACTCGTCAAATGAAACAAACTGTACCCTAGCGGCGCTTTTACGGTTCTTCAGAAGCTTTGCGCTAACGTTACAGCTTTGGCTGGCCGACCTTTTCTTACGCTGTCTCGTCTCATTGCGATAAAACTTAAAACAGAAGGAAAAAATCACCTCAGAGTCATTAATTTTCCGTCAGCCAGACGTTCGATTTTTGCGTATTTCTCTGTCGCGAAGAGTGCCGGAGTAAATTAACCGTGAACATTAGTTGCGACACCGAATGTTCCGGTGTCGCAATTTTCTCGTCTGTGAAAGTTGGAGCAAATTAAGCCACAATTTTCCGTCCGTGACTTTGTGAGTCGCAGTGCACAAGATCCATAAAGTTTCTAAACGGGAGCAATTAGACCTCTGGACACTGGTTTGCATATGAGAACGGATCTTTATTGAAGCAGGGTTTCTTTTTCTTGTGTCTGTTGAATTTGGAATATAAAGTCCAACTTATTACTTAACGATGCTTCTAGAGTGGAATACCGACGATGATGGAGAGAGCAATATACAAGTGTTAGACAGAGTTGAAGAAGAATGTGGAGAAGAGGTAACCATCCTAATTGCGCCGTGGCTCGGTGAACCTATTCAAACGAATACTCCCAGCGTTGACTTCCACATGAACGCCGTGGACACCAAGAAGTGAATTAAAGAGCACGTACGCCTATTCTAAACAGGAGAAAATGGGAACAGCAGCAAAGTTAAATATAACAGTTCGCCAACATGTTACACTCCTGTAACACGTGAAGGTGAAAGCCTGCAGCACACGTGGTAATGCATGAAGTTATGCGATCAGAAGGGTCAGACTTCGTGCAAGACATAACAAGCCGCAGTGTGAAGTTACCGTATGGCGCTGTAGGTCAAACCCCTCAACGACACATGCCAGCACCTAATGCACTAACTAAAAGTTATTTCGTTCTTTATTTCGTTCTCTCTTTCTCTCCGTGTTTCTTTCTTTCTTCTTTCCTTCTTTGTTCTTTCTTTCGTTCTTTATTTCTTTCGTCCTCTCGTTCTTGCTGTCGTTCCTCTCTTCTTTCGTTCCTTGATTCATATTCAGGCATTGCATCTTTGTTTCCTTACGGTTGTATGAGCCATTCCTGATGATGATATTTTTTGCTTCACTTCACTACATTCCTGGGGGGGGGGGGGCGCGGTATAAGCCATTGCAACGAGGCACTTAAAGACTTTCGTCTTAAGATTCAGTGACGAGGAGCGGTGAAAGGTGACACACGCCCACACTGAAAGAGATTACGCGAGTTTCAGAGCTTGGTGAATATAAACGAGGGCTAGTGAATATACGTAATGAAATCACCTCAGAGAGCAACCACCGCACGGTGGCGCAGACATGTCCCTCCAGCATAGGCCAAAGAACTCGTCAATTGGCAGTCGATAAAGAACCGCGAGGAGATGTAAGTTACAGAAACATTGACACATGCTTTTTGTTGCTGCTCTTCATATCTCCTTCTTTTGTGGAGAGTAGCTATGCGCGCAATAATCAAAGACGAAGATTGCAAATGCTTCAACAAGACAAATAAATAACGACAGAGTTGTTAATATTGACCAGCTTTAAGTTTCAGTCATCGAGAGCGGCATAAGAGCTAGCCGACCGCCCTGATGATTGGAGTGGCGTGATAGCATTTACATCCGAAGCAAGCATTGTGCATTATTTAGGATGCTCCAGCCACAGTGAGCCTTACTATATATGCATAAAACTGTGTACACAAACGTGCGGACTTAACGTATTGTGCTTATATTTGAAGAGAAACTAGCACGTAAACGCGTTTCGCATACTTGAGTGGAGTAAAACTAATATCTGTTTCATGTTAGAGTCACCACCCGGGAACACAGGAGCATCGTATCTCTTTACCGCCATGTGCATATTGTTGCGTTAGTTACGCCTTGGTCTTACACGATAAATGAGCACGCTTTTATCTCAGCGTCCAACCAAAACAAATATATTATTAGATATCCTAAAATATTGTTCGTTACACTTCACAGGCAGCACCCGGTGGTATATCATGACGAGCTGTACGTGGCAGTTACTAGCTGTAAATTCTGCTTTTCGATAATTGTAATCTGGCTGCCAGCGTATCTGGAAAGCTCATTCGGCCCATAGAGAATCAGGGCTTAGGGATAGTTCTCACATCAATCTTCTTCAAAGAAATCCGACAACAGTATTCATGAACGCAAGCAGTGCAATATGCTCTGAATTTCCTTTTGACGCGGTTTGAAAAGACCATTAGTGATAACTAACACACTGCCAACGACTGTTAGTGAAGCTGATGACGGCGGTATGACGACAGCGGGATGACAACACTAGAATGCCACGACGATGAAATAAACACGATGGCATCATGACGCCGGAATGACTACGACAGAATGACGACGATTGCAAGACCCTGGTGGCTTGACGATGGCTGTATGATGTCATCACGGCGATGGAATAGAGAAGAAGCAATAACGAAGATGGAGCAATGATTCTGCAATAATGACATTGGAATGACGACACTGCTTACAAGAAAACTACCAACGTCTGTATTTGACTAGGAATCTGTTTATGGCTTTTCCAATGACCGAACGTTTAGAATACACGCGAGCGCATTCAAGTATAGCGAAAGGATGAACGTACGCGCTAATAAGTTTGAAGATGTCGCCTATGTATACTGCGTACAGTGGAGAACTCATGAAAGGCTTTATTTTTATTACTTTTATTCCGTCCCAATATATGCGCACGCTTTCTGCGTGGTCCTAAATTGAGTTCGTCATACAGGCAGCTTGCGAGAAAGGACAGCTTACAAGCGCCTGGGAGACAAAGAACAGAAAGTCCATAGCCGTGACCAGCAGACCACGCCGAGTCCAGGCGGCCGACCTAATTAGGCAGTGGGTGGGTGGCTGCTCGGACTTAGCGAGCAGCTGCCTGCTCAGAAGCGTAATGCAGCCGGTGATCAGGTTTTAATTAAAGGAAGGCAGGCGGCCACGAGATGGCGAGCGATATATGCATTGGCCGGCTACCGAACGCTTTGGGGACGCCATTATTTGGGGTGCTTTTCTCGTCCTCCCGCTGGTATAACTATCCCTCCCGGGCCCTCAGGCGATGCATAAGGAGACGAAACTTGGACGCTTTGTCACGCAGGCATGCCATCTGAGAAAGCTAACGATAAGAAGAAAATAAATTGATTAGCGACCCTAATCTTTGACTTAGGTGTCTCTTAGTGGCACTCGCACCTCGGCGCTGGAGTTATTTAGGTAAACTTTAGGCGAAAGCAACGCACGAACCGATCTCGCAGGCAACTGTTCTCCATCACTTAGCCGGTTAAGTATCATGTCATCTTCTTGTTCATTTGAGACGCTTCAGTCTGGAATGAACAGAGTTCTAGACGCAGTAACTCAACTTGTAACTAAACTTGTGCTCTGGTATCATATCTAAAATGAAACCAACGAATTTTTAATGTACTATTCTTTTTCCATTTTTTCTTACTTATTTTGAATTTCGTCCCCAGTCATCTCAGTAATTCTTAATTAATTCTAATTATTCCAGACACTTAAGTAACTCAACTTGTAACTAAACCTATGCTTTGGTATCATATATATAATGAAATGCATGAATTTTGTACTGTACTATTTTTTTCTATTTCTTTCTGATGTATTTTGAGTTTCCTCCCCGGTCATCTCAGGAGATGAACCGGAAGTGCTGCGCAAGAAACCAGAGTATCGCTTGATGCTCGTGCCGTAAAAAAAAAACAAAAAAAAATGGTGGCGCATTGCTTAAAGCCCTCGGTTACGGAGCGATGGCGGTGTGGCAGAGGATCGAATCTTCACCGTGGCCACTTCATTTTTTTTTTTAGTTAGTGAAGATGACGTAATTTGTGTGCCATTTTTTGCCACGGCTTTCTGATAAATGCGGGATCGCACAATGAGCGAAGTAATGATCGAACATTAAAAAACGCTCCATCTTGCCTGCTTCAATGCCGCAGGTTCCATCCAAACGTGAACAAAACAGGTCGGTTCCCGTAACGGGGAGGGCCTTTTCATAGGAAGCATTATCAGTATGGGCATGCACAAAATATTAATTAGCGCGAGAAAGACTCAAGGAAACGCTTGCTTTAAAGCTCAAGTGCTCCCTAGAAGGGCGCCTTCTAAAGCTTGTACTGCATCTGTAATGGTTTAAGTTGACACCTTCAAAAATTTCGTAAAATGATTCTAGATTGTGAATGATGACGAAGGTTAAGGCGCGTCACCTATATCACTAATTTTGTCATTATGTTTTGCTGTGTGTGACGAAGCAGTTCGAAGCACTAATTTACAAGCAAGGACTTAGATTAGATACCCGCCACGGGGGCTCAGTGGCTGTGGTTTACAGCTGCTGAGCTAGAGGTCCAGGGTCCACTTCGTGGCCGCGAAGGCAGCATTTCGGTGGGGTTCAAATAGAGAAATCCCAGTTTCGCCTCAAGGGAGAAGCAATGAATGCGATTGCAACACGTTAGGATACTACAAAAAGTGTAATACTCGTCGTTGTTTTGACAGCATTTATTGAAGTAAACGTAAGCTGACAAAATAAAGACCAGCTGTTGTAATAGGAGTCCTTGGTTTGAATCCTGCCATTGGACAACTTCCTTTACGCTTATTAAGTAAAGCGAACGTCTTTCTTGGCGATTTCACCACCACTTTTCCCTGTGGGGCATGTTTAAAATATTTTTCCTAGTTGGCTTGATCTCGGAGGTGGTGCACAGCCACGCCAATAAACTTACATACTTTTCAGGCTCGAGCTCTGTTGTTGGTTCGCACTTTTAATATTTGTGTCTGAGAAGATTTAAGATAAAAGGCATGCGTTGTCGGTGTTTGGTTTCACGAAAAGTGTTTGTGGGCTGATATTCTCAAAATTCGGAGGAATAATTTTATCAGAAATGTAAGACCTGGCATGAGCAACTTAAGTGATAGAATGGTGTGGCAATATAATCCGCATATAGCATGACATGGCTTACATCTTGCATATACCTAAATATATACGGAAGCTAACGGCGACGCCGATGGCAAAAATTCGTTTATATTATCCGTATGATTGCTATCGCAATAAAGCTCTCGTGCACCTAGATTTAGGTGCACGTCATTGAAACCAAGATGGCCTAAATTTAATAACATGGAAGCCTTCACCTATGGCATCGCTCATAAGTCAAACCACTGCAGCGTTCCGTGAAGTTGAGACCCACAATTCATTTTCATTACATGTCGCATGAAAAATTTTACAGCGCACAAGTCTTTTGCTTTGTTTCGGAACTCAATATTAGTAGCTCACCGTGCTTGCTACATCCAGCAAGCGACTAGGGGCGCACGGAAAAATTGGCCAAAGTCGAAAGCCTGTCTTTCTAGCAAGCCTCTAGTGCGAGAGCTCGCCAACAGTGCTTCTTAATGACGACTCTTCCTGCAACAATCATAATTAATATTATTGGGATCATCATCTACACCATCACTGTTTAGCACTAAATGCAACCGAGGTAAGGAAAGAGCAAGATTCACAAACGGGGCGTATGCATTCTGCAACCTGCCTGCAGCTGCCCACTGCTTCGGAGTGCCGACGAAAGTGCTTTTTCCCTCCCTTACGTCATTGCATGAGGGAATTCATTCAGTATCTACGCCACAAGCGTAAAGGCCACAATACTGAGTGACTGACAAACTGTCAGGTGGTGCTTACCTCGGCGCACACGCGAGCGATGGGTCAGTTTCCGCCTAAAAGAGTCGGCATTGACGCGTTCCACCTTGAGTGGTGAAAGTCTCGGTAACCCGCTGCAACTGAGCGCAGGAAAGACCGTTAAGTACTGAAACAGGTGGACGTGGTAATGCAGCTGCTGCACGACAACTGTAACTGCGCTAGCATTAAAACGTTGAAATGTTGATCCTGCCCGGCAGGCAGCCCCGTTACCGCGGCGGCAGCGAACACCAACTGTAGGCGACGGTGAATGCCACGCCTATGTTCTGCCACGCGTGAGCGTCGCGCGTCCGGCCGACACGTTCCATGACAGTGGCGTCCATCAATTATCTCTCGTTGTGCTTCTTTTGTTTGTGTATTATTTAGTTCTCTAAAACCTCCTTTTTTTTCTTTCCCTATCGCTATGCGAGCCCGAGTAATGAGCACGCTACAAGGGAGGCACTCAAGGTCTCAAATAAAGCGATAGCAAAGGCTGACAATACGCACGTTCTCTCATCGGCGCTGCTAATCACTCGATGGGTGGAGAGGCACGAGTGGGTCATGGAGAGCAAGATCGCACTCAGGGCGGGTGCTGTGGAAGGGTTTAGAGGCGGGGCCTATCTAATGCTGAAAATACGCAGAGTGGGTTCATAATATATCACCCTCCACAAGCACAGCATTGGCAAAACGACAAGGACGCGCAAAAACCGCCACTTCGCGGAAGCATCTGGGCGTTCCGATTCACAAGTAAACCGGAAAGTGCGCAAAGTAATCACATCGAACGATATCAAGCGAGATGCATGCGCAGCAGGCGAACACACTTGCGCCGGCTACTGCAAACACAATTAAGATAGATGCCCATTAGTATAACCGGGGCGCGATCGATTTGCCCTCACGTCGTTACATGGCGTGCGAACCAATGCGATTTTGAACGGTCGACAGATACAGCAAAGGAGGCGCTGTGAGGTACTGTGGAGGCGCATGCGCGGCACGCGTGATGGAAGGCCGTGTTCACAGTGTGCGCGTGCGTAGTAGGCGTGCGCACTGAAGCACATAGCGGTGCATGTCCGCTCGCATGATACTCGCCCCTACAGCCACGAAGCACCCACCCGCCGTTGGGGCCGTTAAGGTGCCAGTTTCTTGCCCACTAGCTGGCTATGATTAACGCACAGCTGCCTTGCTACGCGGGCGCCACACTGTTCCGTGCCTAAATTAAGACGGCCGAGGGGCTAATTACCAAGTACCTCCGCCGGAACAGGGCTGCCAGGCCAACATAAGGGTACACATACGCTTATACGCTTTATACGAGTCGACGCGTTCCGAAAGTTCTCACGGGGTGATGTAACATTTACCGTTCCGCTAATTCAGGCGTTAGTTTAAGTTTACTAGTTTACACAGGAGTGCGCGTGCATGTGTGCGCGTGTGTGTGTGTGTGTTTGTGTTAAGGGATAATAAAAGATAATATTAACTCGAGCTCTATTCAAAGGTACATTATAGGCTTCTGTAATACCGAATTCGTTATTCGTAATGAAAAGAGAGTTTTGTAAGCGAGAAAATTGAAGAAATTGGCAAATAGGAGTGGCGCCACCAGTTGCGGACTATGGTATATCTGTCATTTGACGTCAGCACTTGTTAATTTACAGAGAGCGGCTATGTGCCACCTCTGCAATCGACATCGCTTTCTCTGTTTACAACCGCCGAGGCGACAACCACCCTCTCCTGCTCCAGTCGACGAGACTGAAGTGACCGTATCCGGTATCCTGAACACGAGCAGCAGCCCGCTCCACTTATAGGGTTCAAAGATTGGGGCAGAACTCATGGCACAATTACTGTCGACAGCAATGCAGCAGCATCGAATCAAAATAGCGACACAACGTACTGCCACGGTCGAAATGACTTACGTATGAGGCGTGCACTGCTGCTGAACTCCTCTTTCGGGCTTCCCTGAGAACACCCGGTGTCATCTAGTGCCGCCGCCACGAAGCCTGCGCGTGGCCTCGGAAATGCATGGCGCGCGGGTGCGTGTGAACGCTGAGAAAAAGTAACGCGGCAACCAAGCTCCTCTCTCGCGCTTCTTTCTGGACACGCTGAGCGAACAAGAGGCGCTGCCGAGAAGTTCGCACTCGGCCCTTGAGAGGAGAAGCGTGGTGCACCGGCGCCTGCGAATGCTGAGAATTCTTTTTTCGTTTTCCGCGCACTCAGTGAGTCATGCTCAGTAAACCGAGCGTGACTCGGCGAAAGGTTCGTTGAGAGGGGCACATACACAATGCATTCGTGGCGCGGGACAGCAAGAGAAGCTCTCGCCGGGCACTGCGAATCGAGCGGCGGGCCACGTCCCGCCAACCCCGGTCCTGCCCATGATGAACCGGGCTGCACCCCGGCTTGCACACAGCGCTCTCCTCGAAGGCTACCTGGCGGATCCTACCGTGGCCGGGTTTCGCCCCAGCTCTTGACGCTTCCGAGGCAGGCTGTGTTGCGCCGTTCATCGCCGTGCTGCCCTGTCGAGACCGAGCTGTGCCCCGGCTACTGTGTTGCGGAGATACGCCACACTACGGAGTTCATCGACATTGCTCACCTGCTGAGGCCAGGCTGCGCCCGGCTCCCGTCACTGTCGTAGCGATTTGTGGCTGAGCTACGCCCCAGCCAACGCTACTGAACCTCTGCGGCTCGAATCGACTACCACTGGAACTGTGAGTGGTGCAAAACTGAACTGAGATTGGTGACACTAGCGCGGCGCCCCTGTTTCATGTACTATATGTATTTAGTTTGTGTCTAGTCCCATCTCTGCTGTCCGTGTATAAATTCGTCCCTCTCTGTCTTGGATTATTCCTTAGTACGTCTGGCTGTCCTGCGCCCACACATTTGCCCGCAGTATGTATGTACGTATGTATGTATGTATGTATGTATGTATGTATGTATGTATGTATGTATGTATGTATGTATGTATGTATGTATGTATGTATGTATGTATGTATGTAAGTATGTAAGTATGTATGTATGTATGTATGTATGTATGTATGTATGTATGCATGCATGCATGCATGCATGTATGCATGTATGTATGTATGTATGTATGTATGTATGTATGTATGTATGTATGTATGTATGTATGTATGTATGTATGTATGTATGTATGTATGTATGTATGTATGTATGTATGTATGTATGTATGTATGCATGCATGATTAAAGGAACGCTTCTTTTTCTCATATTCATAATACCCCGTGCGCCAAGGAACATGCATTTGAATGTAGGCAGTGCACTTTCTCCGCGCCGAGATGCATTTAACATCCGAAGTTACTTAGCGTGCATCGCGCTCAGGAAACGCGCATACCAGTGGAAACACCTGGAGTGGCGGAAGCACGGCACTGCAAGAGGGCAGCATGTGGACGCTCGTAGTAAAGGTTTCCCTTTGCCCCGGAGTCACGCCACCACGAGCACTTGTGCGGGTTTGAAGGCAGCCGTGCGTGCGTAGATCGATCACTCTTGCGAAGCCATAGTACGAGCCACTTACTCAAAGACTTTCACTCTTTCTTTGTCTTTTTTTATTTTTTTGCTCTTTCAGGATCTGGTTCTACTGAACACGGAAACGGAAGCACTTTGGCAAAGCTTTTCTCCCAAGCACGCATCCGTCCTACTCAGCGAGAAGATGGCAAAGGGCAGGTCACGTTGAGTTGCAGATTTCTGTGTAAGCATCCTTACGGGGTAGTGGGCATTGTAAGAATTCCTTTCCTGCCTGAAACGAGGCTTTCGGCTTCGAAATACCAACGAAGTTCAAAGGACGCGTTGTGGGCTCAACTCAATAAAACTGTGGGTAATGTAAGCAGAAGAAAAAATAAGTTAGCTAGAGCACACATACATATATTGAAAACACTCTGTCAAGATGATGTATCTCTGCACTTTCTCGTTTTAATGAAGTAATAACTAGTGCAAGAGTTAGCATAGTGTTCTCATTTTTATGTTAACTAATAACTAAGTGAAAAAGAGCAGCTGTCTCCAGCAAATGTCAAAGACTACTCTACTTACTTTCCTTCCGATAAAGGAAGAAGAGAAGAAAGAAACAAGCGTTAACAAAATGTTTGGATTGATCGTATTTTTGATGATTTGGTGCACCAACCGATTAATTCAGTGATCGCAGCAGGACTCGGAGCGATGTGGTCGGCTCTTGATTATTAGCGAGATATTGAAATTTGGATGACAATAATGGTACCATCATTACAAAAATACTGTTCTAGCCATGAAATCACCACGGAAATTATGAATCTTCAGACACACTACAACGCTCGTGCACGCAAAAGTCGCGCCTTAGATTAACTAAAAGGGGAGTTTCTTTATCTGAGACCGGCTGGACATATAGGAGAGAGAGAAATCGGCAGGAAGGCCCACCAGATGCGCGTTTGGTTTATTACGCAACATGCAAGCGCAGCTGCGCAACGGATTACGTTTGCTAGTGCTAAGTGTTCCGTTCGTCTGCATCTGGTCGTCTCATTGAAACTCTCTCTCTGAAACTCTCTCCAGCTACTCTTTCCGCAAATAGAGGATTTTTTCTTCTCATGGCGTTGCCGTCCTAACTAAGATGCCGAGTACGCGCTTCAACAAGCACTCTGTCGGCTTCCTTCCAATTTTTGTCACCACTCCCACTCACTGGTTCTTAAGAACTTGGAAGGTAAAGGTTTGGTTTGAACATCAATTTCTAGAGGGTACCTTTCCAAGTAGATATCTCTGGCAACGAAAGAGCAGACGCACTCGCGAACGAAGTCCTGTTGAAGGAGCCCGAATTCAATATACCTAAGAGTCACCAGCTACACGTATGAAAAAAGTTCGCCGCTGCTTTCATTCTCTCTGGATCCAGCCGCATGGTGTGTATGTTCTTAAACAAATCGGTGGACGCTTAAGCTTCGCCTTTAAGAGTGGAACGCGATAGCATTCAAAGATCCCTTACGCCTTCTCATGCTTCCTGGCAACTGTAGCGTATGTAACCGTAATGTTTACTGGGAAACGCTGGCTGCAAACGTTATGCATGAAGGCGGCCTTTCTGGTAGAAATGCGGCCTATTACACTGGCCTCGATTCGGCGGAGGCGAGCGTCATCTGGAGGTGTTGGAAGGAATCGGGTGCGCCGCGCCGTGGCCCCCGAAGCCCTTGGGTGCCGGCGGCGGAAATAGCGGATGCCGTGGCCGGCCTATGAATGGCAGAAACGCTGGAAAATGGGTTCCTTTGAGTTTTCTATTCAATTTATAGTCCGAGAGCTATCATGTCTGTACTATACATTGTGCGTAAGTCATACATTACGATGTTTCTACATATTTTAGCTTGAGAAATGCAATTAGTTCAGTACCTTCTTGCACCATATATGGACGGCCTGGGTATGGGTGGTTCGGAAATCTGTGCCGAAATAACGTCCGAGGCTGGGCGCCAACGCCGGATTTTCAGCGACATGGGGAAAAGTCTCTGCAATAGAGCCACGCTGCTGTAAAAAAACAAATATGACTGATGTTCACCCATGCGTGGACTTTCATGACAGGGCGCCCTAATTTCGCCTCTGCACAGGCTGCGATGAAGTTGGCTACACGGCCCCGCCGATCCTTCAATGCGGAGAGAATGAGATTATTTGACGATCACGGGAGGGAATAGGATTTCTACACGCGTGTGTGCAAGATCTTGTTCACCTAGGACCGGTCACGCTTAGCGCGAAAAGGTGTGTCACGTCTTCTAGCTCTTTTACGCAACTTTGAACGGATAAAATTATAATATTGCGATTCCTGGCAACTTACCTGATGGGAGCAAGGCCCAGTTAGCTAAATTTGACAAATATTGTTTATTCTGGTGTCCCAGCATTAAGGCATACAGACAACTGGCACTTATCAAAGATGACCTTAGGGAGACACACCAGTCATGTTATAGAGTTTTCGGGCTGCGCCACGTAATTCTTTGGTCGCAGCGAGACATCGTCTTTGTCCCCATACCATGATCCAGCAAAACATAAGCGCTATACTGAAGCCTCACTACTCTGGCAATGCAATCTGTGCAGTCGTGCGCATCTGTACGTCACTGATGTTTTTAGGCGCATTATTTCGTACCCAGAAGGAACCGCTAGGCGTCACCCGCGTACAGCTGCATTTAACGAGTGTATGCCACTGACGCCGCTCTACACAGTTACTGGCAAACCTGCACAGTACAGCCAGCTGCAGAAAGAGTGCAGCCGATAAATACTCAAAGCAAAGGGCGTAAATAAATGAAGAAAGGGAAAAACTGCAGCGACTGTTCACGGAGCACTGGCCACTACGGAGGTGGAGCGTCCAAAGAATGCGCGAACTTCACGGCTGATGCCGGCAGTGGTCGCGCTGAGTTGGCCACGTAATTGCACAATGTGACCCGTGGGTGATTTCCTCGACGTACGCACATGGGGATAAGGAGGGTGAGGGGAAGGGAGTGGAATCATAGCAGAAGAGAGGGAAACTTGTGGAGGAGAAAAAGTAGCTCCGTGTGGGAAATGACGTGGGTATGGTCTCGCCATTCCCACGCGCTTCACGGGACAGTGCTGTAGGCGACGGCCGATCTATGACAAGAACGCAGAGGCGACAAATTACAGCGTCCGACGCCGAAATACCGTCTCCCTTCATTGGTGCGTGTATAGGCCACCGCTGCACATGTTCATCTGCTCTCAGATGAACGCCGAAGCAAAGGGAGAAGAGCGAGTCTTGATCGAAAAGCGCGGCTTCTGCTGTTTCCCGGCCGACAGCGACAGCGTGGCCTGCCGAGCAGAGATGGAAGGACGCCAACTACACGGCGTCGCCTTGCTGCCGTCTCCAAGTTATGGACACGGTGGGTGCCACCGTAATAAGCTGTGCGCGCCAACCTCCTTCTTTACGACGGCACACCGGTGAGCGAGGAGGAGGCAGGACCAGAGGCTCGAAAGTAACGAATATAGCGCTGGGGATGTGCGAGTGAAATATTAGAGGATCAGAAGAATTACAAAAATGGAAATGAAAGGACACGCCACGAAATGAGTCCTTCGTATTCAGCAGCGTGGAAAGCAAACACGTGTGCTGTGGTCCATTCGCCAGAAAAAAAAAAAAGTACAGTCGACGCAGATCGAGACGAGGACTACAAAGAACTACACAACAAAAACTACAGTGAGAGGAATGAAGGAAAAGAGAAAGCAGCGCCGAGAAGATTAATAAAAGACAACGACGCAGGCCTCGGCGCAGCTTCCTTCAAACTTGTTCTTTTGCCAGGCGACAAATGCCGGAAGTGCCGAGACCAGTGTCGAACATGGTCGGGATTTTGCTCTGGAATTGCGGTGATTCCGTAGATTTTTCTTGCACGTCTATTTCTTTTTTTGCGATCCCGTGTCCTCTTACTCCAGGCTCTCATCCAACCACTACGCTGTCGAAACACTGCTTCCTATAGGTTCCCCTAGAGAAGGTTTTTATTCCGGCCTTTCATCGATCTAAGTAGAGGAACACGGATTCTCCACTCACCCTACAGCAGCGTCCCTCAAGCGTAGCAGCGCCGCATTTAAGCCTAATTTGGTCGTTGAGTGGATCGAAGCACCGTTCGACCATGGTTGTGCTGCTGACACGCCCCTTGGATTCGGAATTGCAGTAGAAGAAAAGGAACGGAAGCTGGAGGATACGAAGGAAATGTGGGGCATGCCATAAACAGGAGAACAAACAAGGCGTGAGAAATTCTCCCGTCGCCACTTGGCGCCTCCGAAAGAATCAATTTGGAGTGTGCTAAATCGATGGCATTATTCAAATTTCAGTGCCCTCTCTAAAGTCATCTAAATGCTGACAGGCTTCTTTAGTAAAACCAAGTCAGAAGCACTTCGGAACTTTCAAGTCGGCTGCAAAATAGAGTAATTTTTTAATCATTTCTTTGCTTAATGCAGAAAACGGGCGCAAGCAATTTTGAACGAAAGCATTGATGAGGCACTTCCTGAACAGGGAAGCTGCGCTGTTTGATTAATGAGTACTTACGCATTAAGTGCAAATACTGCCACTGAATGGTGGCCATCCAAATAGCAAAGACGCACATCAATAGTTGTCTCTTTCGAGATAAGTCTTTTACCCTTCAGGAATCCTCGTGAACTGCACATGGTTATTGGGCCTATCCGTTAACATAGCTGCGAAAAATGCTGCAAACATAATATATACATTCGACTGAGTTACATCTCGCGATGAATCTTACGTGATTAAGTGTGATCAAAATACAGGAAAACGAGATCGTCCTTACACTGGCTCACATTTATTTTGGATGCATATTTGAAGTGCAGTACTCGCTCTTGCTTTTTGGAATACAGCATCATTATCATCATCATTAACCTATATTTATGTCCACTGCAGTACAAAGGCCTCACTCTGCGATCTCCAGTTACCTCTCTCTTGCTCTAGCTGATTCCAACTTGCACCTGCAAATTTTTAAAATTTAATCACCTCACCTAATTTTCTGCTGTCCTCGAACGCACTTCCCTTCACTGGGTACCCATTCTGTAACTTTAATGGTGCACCGCTTATCTACCTTATGCGTTACATGGTCTGCCCAGGTCATTTTTTTCTGCTATTATCAACTACAATATCGGCTATTCCTTTTCGCTCTCCGATCGACAGAGCATTCTTCCAGTATCTTAATGTTACACCAAACATTTCTGGTTTATCGCTCTTTGAGCGGTCCTGAACTTGTTCTCTAGCTTCTTTGTTAACTTTCAAGTTTCTACCCAAAATGTCAGCACTGGTAGAAGGCAGTGATCGTACACTTATATATTCAGGGACAGTGGTAAGCTCTCAGTTAGGATTTGGTAATCCCTGCCATATGCACTTCAACCCATTTTTATTCTCCTGTAAGTTTCCTTCTCGTGATCAAGGTTCCTTGTTAGTAATTGATCTAGATAAACATGCTCCTGCACAGACTCCAGAGGCTGGCTGGCGATCCTGAATTCTTGTCTCCTTGCCAGACTATTGAGCATTATCTTTGTGTCTTCTGCATATTAATCTTCAACCTCACTCTTACATTTTCTCGGATAAGGTCTTCAATCATTTGTTGTGATTTGTCCCCAGTGTTGCTGAACAGGAGAATGTCATCTTCAAACTGAAGATTGCTGAGATATTCGCCCCTGGTAATCACTCCTAATCATCATACCTTGCTGGTGAAGCAGCGCACTGACGCCATCATACCTTGCTGCTTCACCAGCAAGGTATTATGAATAATCGCCAACTAGCCCAACTTTTCTCATTACTGAATCACTCGATCTTAAGCCTTTCCATTCTAATAGCATTAATACTTTTCCTAAGCATGCAGTGAATAGCATTCAAGTGATTGCGTCTCCTTGCCTGAACCCTTTCTTCATAGGTCACTTTATACTTTTCTTCTGGAGTACCAAGGTAGCTGTGGAATCATTGTAGACATTTTCCGAGATATTCACGTATGACTGCTGTACCCCTTGATTACGTAATGCCTCTATGACTGCTGGTTACCATACATACCTCCATATTATCAGATAAGTTTATAGTACTCTTCTTTGTGCCAAAGGATTTTCCTACGTGTAGGAATTGTTTACTTATTTAATTCGGCCGAACGGTTAACCATGTTGTTTTGGGGTTCATGCAACATTACAAAGCGTCGTTTGTTCACTACGAAAAACGAAAGAAAACATGTGCTCCACAAACAAAGGCAGTGACGAATGCTTCAATCTATCATCTGTTGCTTCCTCGATAGTAGAATCTGCGTTTTTCCTGTGGCGGATGCCACAGAGCAGAATAGGCGTAGATGCCCCTGTCGGGTGCACTTTATCATTTACTCTAGGAAACGGCATTCTACACGCGTGGTACAGGGACCTGTGCTTATAGAATGAGTTTCGGGGTAAATGAATTATAAATGAGTAATACGCTAGTGCTTTCGTTTCTTTTTGCCTTTGTCTGGTGGTTTGTTCCGCAGTGTCGTCGGGAATGGATTAGGTTCATATTGAAATGCGCGTATCAAAGGCGCCAGTGCTCCCCCTTTTTTTTTTTCACATGGTTCACGTCTCCTACCTTCTTTGTTAGTGTTCGTCTTGTTTCTGCCGGTGATCTCTCACATGCGTTCCATGATGTCCTCGGCAACTATATGAAATTGTGAGGTACTGGTAGACATTTAGGTCACTCAATTAATTAATCAGCGCGCAATAGTGTATGATTTTGCTACCAATGTTTACAGCTTTCAGCTGTAAGTATTCAGTTTTAATGCAAATCATAACTGAAAATCAATAGTTGTATTCGAGGTATCCAAATAGCCGATGAAGGCACGTGCGGTGTGAAATACACATACAGTCAGTGGAATACGGAATTTAAACCGATCATGAAGTGACAAACATTGACTTAGCACTGGCTACCACTTCGTAAGCAAGTAAGCTCAGCTATGAATAATAGCATAGTATGTGAAGTGAACTAAACATATATATGAAAGGTTTTTCTTGACATGACCCTCGCTGTCTCCAATATACTGCGGTGCATCGCCATCTGAAAGTCTCCTACTCAGCTCAGCGTATGCCGTGAGCATTGGAATTCTCACTTCTTGATAAAGACGGCTATCGTCGGTAGCGACGAGTCCCTCGTGACAGTGAACACATCCTTCAGAAAATAGCTCCAGGCCCGTGCGCAAAGCTAGTTAGCAAGCATGAGTAAGGCTGATACATGCCGGAGACGGTACCAATACGTAGAGCCAGTAGCGTGCGTTATTGAGGGGCTTTAAGCGTCCGCTCCCCCAGGCGCCCTCTAGCTCCTCTCCGGCACCTTCGCTTCTGTCTCCGCTCTTCTAGTCCAGACCATATTAGATAATTACCGCGGTTTTCTTCTTCTTTATAGCCGCTTTCTCTTCCTCGTGTACTCCCATCCTCCAGGCTGTCACCTTCTCCACTTTATCATGGGACAATGCCGTCCGTCCAGCCATCCAAGTGTTTGAAGTAGACAAAGAACTGTCGATCACTTTGAAAACCCGTGGATGTGAAACAAAAAAACTTACTTACATTGGGGAAGGCGGCAAAGTTTGCAAGGAAGGAAGCGTTCAGGGAACCACGCCAGTCAGTGCACTGCCAAGATGTCACCTCCTATGGTATGCTGTCCGCAATCTTTGCTTTCACCGTGTTCCTCCCGCCCGCGGGGGTGCAACAACCACAAGTTCTATTTCGTCAGATTTCACGCCCGTGTTGCTAGAGAGAGAGAAAAAAGAACGTTTATTTGTGAACTAAAGAGAGAGAGAAAGAGAGAGATATATCCTCTCTCTTCGGTGTTTATGCGAAGCATTTTTTGCCTCACTCCTTATACTTTGCGGCAGGTAGGTAGGTGGGTATAGGTAGCTAGGTTGGTCCCTGTGTCCCCTGACTTTCATAAAAAGAAAACAACTTTTGACCGATGGTGGAATCGAACCTCAGCCGTCGAGCACACAAACAAGCCCGGTGCTCCAACCATTAGGCCACGATCATTTTATGTTCTTCCTTAATGCTTGTGCAACCTCAATGCAATACGCTTACAACGGCAGTGATACTACCGTTCAAGGGGCCTTCTTTAAAGACACACCCACATCAATAAAAAATAAAATAAATAGCGGAAGTTATAACTTTCTCAAACAAGCAGGTTCATGTAATACAACGAGCCAGTGTGGTGGCTCTCGTTGAGCTCTGTGGGCCTCACAGATGTATGATAAGGCTTCAGTAAAGTTTGCTCTTGCAGAACGCACGTCAGCGTTGTCATTACGTACTTACACACTTATTTTCCAGAGAATGTGAAGGCCGAGGACAATAAGCATCTCGTAGGGAACGCCGTCCTCGTTGTTTACAGTTAAGAATCGGATTCCATGCGGTGTTATGAGATGGTATTTTTTACGTGTGCGCTGAATTGTACGTCTCAATTAAATAATACGCCCCAGCAGTCTATGAAAGCGTGGTCTATTGTTTTCGTTTTTCTACAGAGAATGCAGCCGACTGACCAAGCCACAAAGAAGCATTTATCCTGCAGCCATGTTTTGACTGAGAGTGCACCATTGTGTAATTCGAATAAAAGATGGTTTAAGTGGCATTTGTTTGACACGATTTATCCTCGACTATGACAATACAGATACCTATACAGTGGCGTTAGCAATTGTACATCAACGAGATCTTTATACATGTGCTTACGGTTCCCTAACGATACGTGTTGCAATGAGAAATGTATTTTGAGAATGCGAAAATAGAATACAACTCTTCGTCTAAATACTTGTTGACATTTGTAGCCTATCGCATGACGAACATGTTTTGCAGTCTCACCTGCCTAATTGTTTTAAAAATGCGTTATCTTGGTCTTTTGAAAAGTGAAAGCGATAAAAAGTTAGCAAAAAAGGGGTAGCTGCGCAAGGGGCATGATTTGATCCTCGAGTGGTGAAGCTGCGTCCCGTCTGGCACATACAGATTCCAACAATAATTAATGGAGGTAACCCCGGCGCGGCGATCGTTCAGCCACCATGCTAATCATGGTTAGCACATGGATTTGTCTGATTGTCGTGCTTGTGACTCTAGACGTTATCGTGGTTTAGTGCGCTTTATCTGCCTGCGTTTGCCTAAATTTCAAAGCGCTCCCTACTTTCTCCAAATGCCGAAGGCAATAATACTCTGCCAACAAGCACAATATTCGCTGCCAATCGCACTGGTTCCGCTTGCCGGTGCCTCCGTTGCGCAACGGTTTCAATATTGGGCTTCTGTGCAGATGTCCCGTGTTCGAATCCTGCCATCATAGAAATTTAATGATGTTTAGTTGAAAATTTTCTTTATTCCTTGAAAAACATCAACTTTCCAAGTCACGAAGCCGTTTCAAGCTGGAAGGACGAAGTTTAGTCAATTCTATGTACTAACCATCCTTCCCACAGTGGCCCCACAGTTCACTCTAGTAATTGTATAACAATCTACTGTCTGGCAGCGCACGCTCAGGAGCAACTATGTCATTCCAGCTTGCGTCTGTAGGTGGCGCCAAGGGTCTCGGAAGCGCACCGCCACCATGCTCTAGACAGCAGTGACGGGGGAGGCAGTACCACAGTTCCCAACGCGAAATATTTCACACGACGACGCTCCGAGCTATAGCAAAAGGAGGAAGGTTACTGAAGGAGCTGCGAGGCAATAATCCATCATTCCCTCCAGCCTTACTGCGCCAGTGCTGCTAGCCTCCGTGGCAGGGCTGAATAGGTGCGGTATAACCTTGACTCACACTTATGACAACTGTTTGACCTATTAACCAGAATTAGGGACCAAACATAAAAAGTAAAATGAAAGAAAAAAAATGCCAACAGTAGCCCAAGGCGGGAGTTTGCTGTCGAGACGGCGATTATTCTATAAATCAAGTGCAGCTGACGCATCCGTTCGAGCCTCTGTCGCCGTCTCCTTCTCTTCGTGCCAGCGTGAGCCGTAAGCCTTGTGGCGTCGGACTGCCTTTGGTTTTTCGTCGGCCGACATTCTCTGCCCATGGGTTGCGCCAGTTTCGTATACCACGCGCACGCGCCCAACAGTGGCGCCTGCTTCGCACCGGCCCTGATGGATTGTGATGAATGGCCCCCAGAGGACAGCTGCGCGCTCCCTTGCCCTGTGCCGAAGCGGCGCCGTATTGTTGCCAGTCGAAAGGGGTTAGAAGAGCGAACCAAACTAACGCCAACGTTGTATCAAGGTCAAACTGAACCACGGCAAAAATAGCACCTTCGTTTCGTACTTTATTTTTCGGTCATTATCAATTTGCATACTTTACACCATAAGCAAATGATGGATGAATAAGAAGGGCAGGACGGATGAACGGAAATATGCAGTGGTCGATGGAGCAGAAAGGACGCTAGCGTAGCCCTATCGTTCGGTTTACTCGGTGAAAGCTGCTGTCTGCCCTGTTAGCTCGCGCCAAGGCTCCGTTTGAATTTGCATGTGAAAACGGCTGCGACATTGCCGAAAAAAGACGTACGGATGATATTTACGTGTATCTATGCTATCTTTTTTTTATTGCTGCAATAGCAGTAGAGCGCTCGAAACAAGGTCCGTCCTTTCTTTGTGGTGGTGGTGGTGGTAAACTTTATTGAAAAGGGAAAGGGGGAAGTGACTGAGAGATCGGGGTCAAGTAAGGCCCTGGGCCTGCTTGGCCTTCTCCGCCCAATCGACCAGTTCAAGCTGTCGGTCGACGTCCCCGGAACTGAGCCAGGCTGTACACTCAGTTTCGCTGCTAACAGAGGGGATGAGAAAACGGGAGCGAGGTGCATTCCCACATTATGTATGTGAGTGTCCCTGTTTGTGAACAGAGCCTACATAGGTCGCTTTCCTTGCCACCTGTTATTTTGTTAATGTGTTTTGGGTGTGGGTAAGTGTTTGTCTGGAGTCGCCTAAACGCGACCGCTTGCGTTTTATCGAATTGCTTGGCCGGTGGTGAGAGCACGCGACGCCTCAAGCGATGCCTATGGGCTATTTTGTGATAAGTCAAGCAGGGGTCCTCGTGTCTCTCCTCCTCGTTCACGCCTTCCGCATCCGCAAACGAGGCTCGTCGCGCGAGATCTCGAGCCGAACTGTCATGAGCCCACGCGTTGCCGGGCACAGCCGCGTGAGCGGAGGTCCACACGAGGGTTTTTAAGCCGCTTTCGCGCTTAGCCGCAACGTCAACGACCCAGCGCTTTTGGCGCACGTTAAAGAACTCCAGGCAGCAAAAAATAACCCAGAGCCGTCCACTGCTATATGTATCATAGCCCGCTTGTTCTTTCGTTCGTTAAACCATGCTTGTGAACCACTATGAGAATCAATAAACTAAAAAAAACAAAAAATACGTCATAATTTATCTACCGATTGGGGAATCGGTCGTGTGTTTGGTCTTTGCCCTCGCTGCAGTGGGCCAAGAAAAGAACTTTTGGCTGCACCAGATGAGTGGGTGATTGCCCGTACCCTTATGAGTGTCCTGGGATACTGGCACAGGCCGTTGTCAGCACAGAACGCGTTAATTATGATAGTCCGCTCCCTAAGGATGGGCTGACTTGTGAAAGACTGAGCGTCAGTATGAGGTGTTATGCCGTGTGCGTACTTTTTCTCTATTATTTATTTAATTTCAGGCCGTTTTTATTATATTTACTTCATTATGCCCCTTACTTCAGTACAGGGTAGCAGCCGGTTTTGCATTAGCCACCCTCTCTCTCTCTCTCTCTCTCTCTCTCTCTCTCTCTCTCTCTCTCTCTCTCTCTCTCTCTCTCTCTCTCTCTCTCTCTCTCTCTCTCTCTCTCTCTACCTCTCTCTCTCTCTACCCCTCTCTCTCTCTCTCTTTTTTTTTTTCTATTCACTCTTTCCTTTACCGCCACGTAGTGTAGCAAATTGGACGTTGGTCCCGCTGGTCGGCATTATTTTCCTCTTCTTGCTCTCTCTTTAACTCCCTCTACTTTTTCCTCCTTCGCTGTTCTCTATATTTTAGGAATGGACTGCCTACCTGTGTGTTTCACCGTGCGTGCGTGCGTGCGTGTTTGAGACACACAAACAGAATTTTCGTTTTGATGGCTGGCCAGCATACCAACGCGACGTGAAAAGATCGTGATAGAGATTCACACTGGAACTATGTTGTGTATACATAGCTGCTGACATCCACCACATTGCATTGGGGGCACGTTAAAGATCCCGTGGTGGTCAAAATTAATCCGGAGCCCCCCACTGCCACATGCCCCATAATCAAATCGTGGTTTTGGCACGTAAAGCCCATGAATTAAATTAAATTCACCACATTGCAAACATGGGAAGGGCCTAGACCTCTAGCTATCCATAAAGTTGTTTGATGACACTTGATTAAACTGCTATATGTTTGCGATAAATCCATTAAAAGAAATGATGTACAAAGCATTAGGCGAATCATCCCTACGGTACGGAATAGCTATTTATGGTAATGCTTACATTACAAGTTAGAAGATTTCACCAGTATTTTACACAGCATTAACCGCCGTGGTTGCTCAGCGGCTATGGTGTTGGGCTGCTGAGCACGAGGTCGCGGGAGCGAATCCAGGCCACAGTGGCCGCATTTCGATGGGGGCGAAATTCTAATACACCCGTGTACTTAGATCTAGGTGAACGTTAAAAAGAACCCCAGGTGGCCGAAATTTCCGGAGTCCACCACTACGGCGTGCCTCATAATCAGGAAGTGGTTTTTGCACGTGAAACCCCATAACCTAATTTTTTTTTTACATAGTATTGCCCATTTGATAACATACGCAACAAATGATCATGGAGTCGCACCGAGACAGTGATGATGCGATCTGATATTCAGCACCCAAAAAAAGCCCTTCATTTTGGATATCATGCGCAAAATTATTTTCTGTAGCCCACTCACTAATGCAAATGTAAAACTTATTGTGAAGAAAGAAGACACGACTGTATGTTCCATTTTATTTAATAAAATAAAGCTACCCAATAATATCGTATCTTTCGCAGGAGCCAGAAGTGCCGGATGGCAGTGCACCGTCTATGTATATTTTCTGGTAATAAAGCTATTATTATTATTACGATTATACCTATAATTCTCCGCAGCAGCACAGCGCATCGCAACTTTGACGCACCTTTTACCACTCCCTCGTACTAATGGCTTTACGTTGCGGGTGTGCATCTGGCCTTACACACTTGAAAGGTACAAGATGTTGCAACGCTTGTCTTGAAAGCCCCAGTTGCCACATGCGTACGCTGCTCCCGAAGTACTGTCTCAAAGGCTCATGCAAATGCTGTGCACGAGCCGAACTCTGTGAGTACACAAGACACGCAAGCATACATACTTGAAGGGGAAGGTATTAAGACACGATGTTTTAATGAAAATTCGCCGACGAATACGATACTCCCTAACGCAAAATTTGAGCGCAGCTCAATCTGTGTTGTCGTTTGAGAATATATTGGCTAGCGCGGACAATCTTTCTCGTGCGGCACGTTGCAAACTAGCGAAGCGTGGCGCGACTGCATCCATAATGTGGAGATCGCCACATGGGTGACGCGTGGGCGCGATTCACGGCAGCCGCTGCCGACAGACCTGCCTGACGACGCGCACTACTCTGGCCATCGTCGCCGCACTACGCTTTTTCTTTCACGCTATCGCCATACCCTCCTTCGCTTTTCGCCTCATGGTCCCACTGCACCCTCTTCTTCGCTTTCCTCCTCGCGTCTTTCATCCCTCGCGGCGCCCCGCGTTCGTTCTTTCATCCTTCGCTCATTCGCTCGGTTACGCCGCAGGACAACGCCGACGCCGACTCCAACGCTCACTGCAGAAACGGTCGCCTAAGAGTTGAGCCCTAAAAGAAGTACGGATGGCAAGCAACGAATAGATTGCGAGCAGCGCAAATTGGGAGGACGTGTGAGAGCTTGGCTCCTGGAGAAGATCAAAAGTTGGTCTGAACCGAGGCATGCGATGCGCGACTCGAAGAAGAAACAGAGAAGACCATATCTCTGCGACGCAAGGGCGCCTCGGGAAACTGAATGGCGGCTGGCGAGGATCGAAGGGAAGGCAGACGAATGAAAAGTCGTAAAACAGAGAACGGCAGCAGCGCGGTCAGCGCAAACATATATGTGTACACGGCTCAGGTGATAGGCTTGGCAGAAATCGATGCCGTGATATTGAGGACGGAAGTGCCGCCGGGATCTGGCATGGTCCGCGCCGGCGATAAAAAGGCCGGTATTTGCTCCGTCTCGACACCGAGCAGGAGGAAAGCGAACGTGCGCTCTGCTCAAGTCCATTCGCGTGCAGGGTGCCGATCACACACGGCCGCGACGCTCGGAAAAGACATTGGCGCTCTCTTCTACAGGCCCACGTCCCTACAGGCTTCGAGTACCGTAATGAAAACGGTTTCTTGAGGAACCAGTGGACTTTACGGCAACGCTGCAACTGAAGACTAATGAAAACTGCCAGGTTGGCACACTGTTGTGGCTTTATTCAGAATATGAACTGCTTCTACGTGAATTCGGTGGCAGTGGCTATGGCGGTGGCGGCCGCAGCCGCAGCATCGCATTTCTTGCACGCCATCTCAGCGCAGGTGCATCCTTTTAATCTTAGTCCCCCTTATACGTGGTTCGTTTTTCGCGGATCGCTCCTTCGATCAAGAACAATGGTACCAGTTACTCATAGTATCCTTTTCGCTCTTTTGTTCAATGCGCTGTAGGATGTGTGTGCGATTAAAAGCGTGCGAGGCTGAGCCGAGGACGGTGGCTCGTTCTCGCCGCTGCATGGAAGTAAGGTGGCGAAGTAACACGCCGTCTTCCATCGCGCACAAGATACTGGAGATGGGGAGGCGCTCTACTCCGGCGACGGCTGCGTATGGCGCGGCTGAGCACGGCCGCCCGCGCCCTATCTTGAGAGTGGGACAGTGGTAGGGGTGTAGTGCACGTCGAAGGCTGATAGCTTCGTGTCCGTTGCGTTTTCGCTACCGAGTTCACGTTTAAGCGAGAAGCTGGCACGAAGGTCAGTTCGCTAGCTGCTGCATGCCGCGCTTCCTCACGCAAGCATTTTGACAGCGAGTATCCGCGGTCATCGAGTGAGATGTGTTCATTTATACCTGTGCGAGCGTGACACCATGCTTGTTTAGTAATTTAGTTAGTAAGCGAACGCTTACATGTTTATACGTCCGATAAAACTAGTATTGTCACTTCATGTAGCTTATAATAATAAGCTACATGAAGCCTATGTAATTATAAGGCTTATGTAGCCTTATAATTTGATATCGCAATGAATGCTTTTCCTTACGGGTGAAACTACATTTTTTTCAGAGGGCGCAAGGACGTAACGTCACGATGCGTGATCCTCTATTGTCCCCACTCTCGTGTTGTATTTTATTAGTGCTGCGTGAATATTGACCTTTATGTGCATTCTGCGCTCCAGTCAGATCCTTAGCACCGCTAATACTTCAGCTTAAAGGGCTTTTCTTCCGCCATGCATGGGTACTCCCTGCTTGCTCGTTCTTGATAGACACACATAAATAAGAAAAGAGAAAAGTGAATGCACAGAATTGTGGAGTTTAGCATACGCAAACCTGCAGGCATGCGAGGAGATGATCGATGTGTTTTTTGTTTTTTTTTATTGATTCCCAGAAGCTCGTGCCACACTCTCCGTGCTGTGCTGAGCGAACGCGAAATAAAACAGAATACGCCAAGAAAAGCACTACATAAAAAGAAATAACGATGGTACTTGGTGGAAGCGTCACCGCTGAATATGCGAAAATAAGTCAAACAACATGGTCGAAGAGCAATCTCTGGCTGCGCAGAACACAAAATTTAAGCGGTGCTCTTTATCATTTTAATTTCTTCGTTTCTTTTTTTCTATCTCTCTCTTCGTTTCTTCTTGCGTTACCCTCAAAACTTTGGTGGGCTGCATTACTTTTAGATGCTGAAGTGCATTTTGTGAGGCTCATATGCAAAGAGTCTGCTCGAAACACCATCCTCGCATTATCGACGAATAAAAGCGCCGAAGTTATGCACCTTATAATGGCAGACAATCAGATATAAAGCCAGACCAAGCAATGAAAACCCCACCACTAATTCAGAAACCTAATGCGCTTCTGCAAACCAGACGCCATCGAAGTGCTTCTGCAGACGTTCCCGCTCATCTCTGTCAAACCCAACGTTTAAGGGGAAACCGCGCACGTGTGTGAAGCGTCGAAAGGGGGAAGTATTCCACACAGGTTACCATTTTTCCTGTTGCTGCAAGAAAGGCAAGGTCGAGGAGAAACGGACGGTAAGTGCTGGCAGGGTGCTAGTTAGCGTCGGGTCGCGGATTCCTTTCCCCGCCATCGCAACACCATGGGCGGTGAGCGAAAACGCTCATGTGCCGGCCTTATGACTATCCAGTGTAAAAAAAAAAAAAGAAAAAACGCCGGGTACCCAAAAGTCAGTGAGCAGCTTCTGAAGCCAGACGAAAGCTCAGCAATTTACCACCATCAGAGTGGAACAGCGAGTAAAAAAAGAATTGTCTACTTGTTTGCACCTGCTTGCAGAGGAAATTCAGCGAGAGCCCTTAAAGGCAGTTGCGCGACAATTTTCAAGCCGTGAGCCCGTTTCCTGCGTACTTCTATGAGTATGTACATAACAAAGCACGGGTGCACACTCCTCAGTGCGCTGCCCGAAATCGTGTTTACATCGCAGCACTTATTTTACGCTGTTAATGGCCGATAATCCAAGTCTCGTTTGTCCCTTTAATCGCGTTGAGGACTGATTAGTCTGTTTTCTTTCGTTTTCTTTCGGACAACGTTTCTCGCGTCAATACATGAATTTGCAGCGTAAAGTCTTCATATGCTGCCGTTTCGCCTAACACCCTAGCAAAGAAACATTCTTGACGCGTTATTATCTTTTTCCGTGCATGCGCATGCCAAGAAAATATCATGGAGGACGTTTTGCTAAAGACACCCTGATGCGCGAATGAGAAAACAAAAAGGCGTCAGTGGCGGCTCAAAGAAGAACAGAAGGCGCTTCGTCACATGTGAGGCGCGCGAGGACGAGTTGCAGGTGATCAGTTGGAATCCTTCACGGTCGCTCTAGCCCGAGAAGCATTGACGGCTACGTGGGGGTGTGTCAATGGCTTCTAGTGCCTGACCATGACATGGTTTAAAAGAGAAGTTGAAAGTTGAAGGACTTAAAAAGGGCAAGGGGGGGGGGGCTGTGAGTGAGTAGCGGTGATCGTTCTTTCTCTTGTGAATACGAAAACTCTTCTTAAGGAAGTCATAGAACAATGCGGAACATACTAAGACAGCAGCTCAGAAAAGACAAGGATCCAAGAAACAAAATCTGATGCACATGATGCACACGAGTGCTCAACAACTGACTTATATTTTGCAAAATAGAGCAGCAGCGGCCGCGGCGCATTCCACTAAGCAATTAGGGGCATAGGATTGGCGAAGTTGGCCGTGACGTCAGCGCTGTACTCAGTGGACCAGGAGCCAAGACACCCAGTTTGAGCGGCGCGCTGAACGCCCTGTACGGTATTCTGCGGAAGTCAAAATGCGAGATAAATTGTCGTCAATGTAAGAATGCGGTTTGCCCCGGAGTTTGTCGCTACTGTGTCAGTGCTCGAGCCAGTGAATCGTGCCTTTGAATTTAAGTGATAAACATTGGCTTCGGCGCCGTGAGCACTGGATCATTTTTACTTCGAAACTTCCGATTGTGACTAGTTCATATCACTTTGAGTTTCGCGAACGTGTTGTGAAAGAACTTAGTGATAACGAAAATTTCCAAACGAAAGCACAGCTGGAATTTCTTTGCTGTGACCAAATTTAACCAAAGTTAACTAATCAAGGAAGAAGTAGTTTAGGCGACTGCTCCGGTCGGCGCGGGGGGGAGTTGACCAAAGCGTTAGTGTGGGTTAGTTCGTCTGTCATATCAGGACATTCAACAGCTTACGCGCGAGATAATTTAAGCAGCACATATGCAGTGTTTAGCGTAAGATAAATGTACGCCTTCTTTGCTCTTGTTGGCTGACTAGGAGCTGCAATTTTTTATCTCTCACATGGTTACGCGCCTGTGTACTTTTCTCGATAAAAGGGCCTGAACTTATTGCGGTCGGTTGTTCCACTATGTGTCTGCCTTGGCCCTTGTAGCGCTAGCGAAATTATTTTTTGGAGCTCTTGGAGTGCATAAACTTCAAAAGCAATGTATAATCGCACATTAAAAAGAAACGTAGGAAACAAATGTGACTTAAAGGCTGAGTGAATCATATTTCTCTCTAAACAAGCAGCTCATCTGCAGAATATATGGCATGGACCAGAGCATTTCCCTAGAAAACAGCGCATCCTGCATAAAAGCAGTGTGAAGGACGGGACAAGAATAAACTCGCCGGACACAGATATGTGTACTGTCCTGTCATTTTTGGCAGATTCTTCTAGCTGTTTTTTTATATCATGAAGCCGTGTAAAAGGAGCTGTAGTTTGGCCACCCGTGCAAGCCGAGATGGTGGAACCACTGTTCCTGCTTGGTTTTGCTGCAACTTTGCTACAACTGCCAAACCAGATACCTGCCCCGCCAAAGGCATCGGTACCACCACTATGCGCCCCCTCGAATACAGCGCGCGCGGGTACAGCGTTGGTTGCATGAACCTCGATTTGACCTAACAATCAATGTTGTCTAACTTCTTTGTGAAAAGATGGCTTCTTTTCTGCGCACGCGTGTGAAACGCGAACTGGCCTGGCCATAGTTTGCCTCCTGCCGCACCATGTATTGCTGCCATAATAAATGGATAAATGAGTGGCACGCGCACAATTTAGTAAAAACGCTCCATTTATCTTGTTACGTTATTTGAGGCTACTGTTCGAGAAGGCAATTTGTGTCACAACCAAAGTATGGACTACTGCAGATGGAAAACTTCCAGCGTTTTCTGAAATCTACATTTTCTCACGGCCACGCGCTGACCAGCATCCCAAAGCTATCCCAAGTCTGCGGTTACCAACTATCGCTTGACTCCATTTTATCCCACAACTGTTGTCCTTCTGGCTTCAACCCGTGGTAATACCCACGATGTGGTAATACCCAGATTGGCCACACTGGAGGGCATGAGAAGTACGTACAGCAAAGAAAAATGGAAAACAAATCACTTAAAAAGGAGACATATTGACCCTCGCGATGTCACTCGTCTGCGCCGTCTGCTTGCTAAGCAGTAAAACGGCCATCACCGTTTCAGACTTCTATGCTATCTCCTCAGAAGTGTCTTCTTTATTATCCGCACCAGGTGTGTGTAAACTGGATTAAATGCGGTGGATGTTTGACACAAACGGCAAATACATCTGTCTTCTACAAAATTTGGGACAGTCCCTTTGTAGTGACACTTTTTCTTTGATGTCGCCAGAGTGCTTTACCATATGCATAATAGGCAACAGTTCGTGCTCAGGTATTAGGGACTTAAGAGCGACCCCTGCTCGCTTCACCACCACTTGGCGCACCGTGAGGCTCAGTATTTAAAATTCCTGTGATAACGCAAGCAGTGACGTAGTTTAAATGCGCGACCAATCAGAAAGTCCAGCGGAGCACTCAGAGGCTGACGCTCGGTCACACACAGCAGACAGCTCAGCAGAGACCAACAAAAGAACCAAAGAAAAAGCAGTTGAATAAGCAAATTATCTTACATTAGGGGGTCTTGTGTGCTAAAACCAGAATTTGGTTATGAGGCACGCCACAGTGGGGGGCTCCGGAACAATTTGGGCCATCTGGGTTTTTTTTACGTGCACCTAAATCTAAGTACACGAGTATTTTCGCATTTCGCCCCCATCGAAATGCGGCCACCGGAGCCGGGAAGCAAACTATCTTCTCACCAAAGCGCCTGATCTGCGGACGTCGACTCAACGTGTACTCCACCACGCACTTAGGCATTGCTTCGACTCGTCAGTAGGCTTGCCCCTTTACTTTAGCGCTTTTGTTTGCGAGTGCGTTATGGAATTATCTGAATCTGAACTGAAATTCAAGAAACATTTTGATGCAAAGAAAAGTGAGTGAGTCAAGCAGGCTCAGAAGAATGAATACGAAATTTATCTATTGCCGCGGAAATAGTAGTGCTGATATGTATAACAACCTTGCAGAACCACTATCCATTTGCAAAAAAAGGAAGAAAGAAAAATGTTCAAAGTCATTCGATTCATTTCCAAGCATCCTTTCCTATTCTCTACACAACCTTATAAAAAGCTGCAACTTCACGCGAGGCGAGAGAACTCACTTCGAATGATAAGGACCAGCGATGGAACAGCAGCGCGCTGCCGCCTACTACAGCGCAAACATTTTACTTTTTATCAAACCAACGCGAACCTGCCTGCGCACCATCGGTCTTCATTGAAGCTTCTCACGGACTTACACAGTGGAGAAACCGAAAAGAGGGAGTGAATTATTAAAGGGCGGACTATATAAAGCGGCGCTCTTGTAACAGAAACCCTGTTCCATCACGTGTATCGGCGTTGAAGCAGAGCACTAGCTGCATATTACCCTGTTATGCGTGACGTTACGGTATACCGTCCAAATACGAAAAGAAGAAAAAAAAAAGAGAGAGAGAAAAGTTAGCTTGGAAGAAGTGGCACAACGGGACGTCACCAGCACTCTCGCTTCGACCGGCGCAATCGATCAAGGCGCCGCGGAGTTGTGGGCTATGGCGCGCGGGTACCTTTATTAACTGCTGTTGTTCAGAAAGATCACTGTACGTGAAGTAGGGCGTGGGCAGTGTAGACGCTTACATAAGGTGCTCCGGTTATTCTTTCTTTTTTTCAGATTTTCGCATCCCTCTTTCGGAAGCAATTTACGCGCGCGCGATTGTTTGCCTTCGTCAGCGCTGTGTTCTCTTATTATTGCGGTGTCTGCGTGAGCTCGCGTGAGTTTACACGGAGGCGCGGCACGACGCGCGTTGTCGCGACGCTTGATCGATGGATTTGTGCGGCAGTGGGGACATCTCTTTGAGAAGCGAGATTAAGGCGGTTCTCTCATCGGGACACGCGACGCCTTTCGAGACGACCACTCTCCCCTTCCAGACTCGCAGCCTTTCCTGCCGGCAATTTCACGTAGGAGTTCCGGGGAGCCGCCACCGTTAACATGTTTAACGAAGGTTGGGCGCTCTCCTAAGCTGCTAAGCTATTTGCGTTTTCGTGCCATTTTGAAAGTGCGCCTTGTTTTCTTCAGCCTTGTTTGCAGCTTTTTTAGATTGTGTGGTACGGCGCGAAGCAAGGACGAGAGACGTCCCTTGCGTCCCTCGTCCTTGTTTCGCGCTGTACCACACAATCTTGAATGGAAAACCAGCTAGCCCAAACCATCACCCTTCTAACTTGTTTGCAGCCATATGATGTGGTTTTTTCATACTGCTGTTGCGGTTGCTGCTGTCTTTGTCGTCATCGTTGCTGTAGAATGGACGTCGTAGTCACGCCATTGTTACTGATTGTTGCTTTCTCAGCTTATATTGACGTTTATGCTCTTAGCGATGTTTTTCGTGTAGGTTATTTACAGCGTGAAGAATACTTCTTGGCCTATCCTGCTTCTCCGTGGAAGCAAGTGCTTTGCGGTGTAGCCTGTTGCTCCTTTCACTGCTTTTGATAGCCAAAGTGCATCCATCTTTTAGTTGGTTCCGGCGCGAATCTAATTTCGCAGAAACGCACACACACCATGTACGGAATGATGTTTAAAACTTAATACCGTACGTATTTGAAACAGTATATGTTATGTCAGCGCTTTTCTTCTTGCATTGTGCATAATTGGTATACTTTGAAACGTATTTTTTATACCTCTACTCCTTCCTCCCGCACAGGGTAGTCAACGGGAATTACCTCTGGTTTATCTCCCTGCCTTTTTACGCATCCTTTCTATCTCTCTCTCTTGAAACAGGAAGAAGAAATAACTGATTACATTGCCCGATAGACCCAACAATCTGGACGTGCGACGTTCAATCGCTCTGTAGCCAGTTTCTAAACATGAAATATTTTATATTTATTTAGAAAGTACAGCACAAATACACCACAACACCAGTTCAGGCAGGTGTAGTCCATGGTTCTTTATTTATTTTCTTGCGTTCAGCGCGAACAAGGCATTATTGCAGGAGAGAACAATTAAGGTACATGTTAGAATAGACTACGAAGAAAACTAGCATAAAACAATGGAAAGTAGACACAATGAAAATTCTCGAATAGAAAGGGTGTACTCAGGAAGCACTGCACATTGTCTGGCTTAAGAATTGTAATAAGCCACCGTTTTCGGCAGACTGTTTCATGTAGAAATGAGATGTAGAATAAAGGAGTATTTAAACAAATGGGTGCGCGACACTATATTTTACGGACATTCCATGAATGACCGCGACAAGACAGAAAATGTGGAGGCAGAATATAATGTTCTTTATGTATCAGCATCTGCTCAAGCTATATTTTGTACAGAAAAAGCGGTATTTACCTGAGTCACATTTTGAGTCTGAATTAAGCCACTGTTATAAATACACGAGAACCTGGAGACGGAACAACGGATCGGAGTCCATAACAACACAGTGCATATGTCGCGTTTGTATATGTGGATGCTTCATCAAGTGGCCCAAACATTTTATTTGACCTTTGGGCTCGCCGTACGTCCTTCTATTTCAATAGTTCGGAGTTTTATGCAAGCCATGTGACATACTTCATAAAAGAATCGAGGCACTGCGCACTTTCCAGGACTACCTTAATGTTCATCACAGAGAACCCGAACAAACTTTGCAAAAGGTAACGCTACTCATGTAGACAGCATTTCATCAGGATATATTGACACGTGTACTCGTTTATCTTTCTCGGGTGACCGCACTTCACCGCCTAGGAAATGTAATCGCTCAGCGCAGAACGCGCCTGCATGCATCGGAAGTTTCCCGAATGTTATCGACGGTTCCATCCGCTGCCTGTTGTCACCGAACCTTGTGTCATCTAATTACATGCATGCGCGACATGCATGCTGTAGAACATTCTGGAAGACACGCGGGCCCCAGCGATTATTCTGGAACCTTCCATAACTCAGGTATAAAAACCGATGCGCTTGCCCCGCAGATCAAGCGTGGATAAAGTTTCGACGATCCCCGACTGTGTTCGCCGCTATCGTTGTGCTTTGACCTCAAGTTGCTTTCGTGGGCACAGGCACGCCCAATAAAGAATAAATTTCGACATTTAGAGTTTTGCTACTGTGTCCCTGACCGTCAACACCACGTGACAATCTACACCTGCAGTCATAATCATCATCATCAGCCTAGGTACGCCCACTGCAGGGCAAAGGCCTCTCCCATACTTCTCCAACAACCCCGGTCATGTACTAATTGTGGCCATGTCGTCCCTGCAAGCTTCTTAATCTCATCCGCCCACCTAACTTTCTGCCGCCCCCTGCTACGCTTCCCTTCGCTCGGAATCCAGTCCGTAACCCTTAATGACCATCGGTTATCTTCCCTCCTCATTACATGTCCTGCCCATGCCCATTTCTTTTTCTTGATTTCAACTAAGATGTCATTAACTCGCGTTTGCTCCCTCACCCAATCTGCTTTTTTCTTATCCCTTAACGTTACACCTATCATTCTTCTTTCCATAGCTCGTTGCGTCGTACTCAATTTGAGTAGAACCCTTTTCGTAAGCCTCCAGGTTTCTGCCCCGTAGGTGAGTACTGGTAAGACACAGCTATTATACACTTTTCTCTTGAGGTATAATGGCAACCTGCTGTTCATGATCTGAGAATGCCTGCCAAACGCACCCCAGCCCATTCTTATTCTTCTGATTATTTCCGTCTCATGATCCGGATCCGCCGTCACTACCTGCCCTAAGTAGATGTATTCCCTTACCACTTCCAGTGCCTCGCTACCTATTGTAAATTGCTGTTCTCTTCCAAGACTGTTAAACATTACTTTAGTTTTCTGCAGATTAATTTTTAGACCCACTCTTCTGCTTTGCCTCTCCAGGTCAGTGAGCATGCATTGCAATTGGTCCCCTGAGTTACTAAGCAAGGCAATATCATCAGCGAATCGCAAGTTAGTAAGGTATTCTCCATTAACTTTTATCCCTAATTCTTCCCAATCCAGGTCTCTGAATACCTCCTGTAAACACGCTGTGAATAGCATTGGAGAGATCGTATCTCCCTGCCTGACGCCTTTCTTTATTGGGATTTTGTTGCTTTCTTTATGGAGGACTACGGTGGCTGTGGAGCCGCTATAGATATCTTTCAGTATTTTTACATACGGCTGGTCTACACCCTGGTTCCGTAATGCCCCCATGGCTGCTGAGGTTTCGACAGAATCAAACGCTTTCTCGTAATCAATGAAAGCTATATATAAGGGTTGGTTATATTCCGCACATTTCTCTATCACCTGATTGATAGTGTGAATATGGTCTATTGTTGAGTAGCCTTTACGGAATCCTGCCTGGTCCTTTGCTTGACAGAAGTCTAAGGTGTTCCTGATTCTATTTGCGATTACCTTAGTAAATAGTTTGTAGGCAACTGACAGTAAGCTGATCGGTCTATAATTTTTCAAGTCTTTGGCGTCCCCTTTCTTATGGATTAGGATTATGTTAGCGTCCTTCCAAGATTCCGGTACGCTCGAGGTCATGAGACATTGCGTATACAGGGGGGCCAGTTTTTCTAGAACAATCTGTCCACCATCCTTCAACAAATCAGCTGTTACCTGATCCTCCCCAGCTGCCTTCCCCCTTTGCATATCTCCCAAGGCTTTCTTTACTTCTTGCGACGTTACCTGTGGGATTTCGAATTCCTCTAGACTATTTTCTATTCCATTATCGTCGTTGGTGACACTGGTACTGTATAAATCTCTATAGAACTCCTCAGCCACTTGAACTATTTCATCCATATTAGTAATGATATTGCCGGCTTTCTCTCTTAACGCATACATCTGATTCTTGCCAATTCCTAGTTTCTTCTTCACTGCTTTTAGGCTTCCTCCGTTCCTGAGAGCATGTTCAATTCTATCCATATTATACTTCCTTATGTCAGCTGTCTTACGCTTGTTGATTAACTTGGAAAGTTCTGCCAGTTCTATTCTAGCTGAGTGAGTCCTTCATATCCCTTGTCGTGTAGCCATTCCGGCGATAACTAAGATACCCGATCAGTCAAGAATTGTTTTAAAAGAAAGGATTTATTGTGACATACACAGTTATTTATTGTGACATACGAGGACCGAATGCACATCTAAAAGGGTGATTCAGCAAACACTTTCAAAAATGTCGTAAGGTTGCCTTTGTCAGATACTATGATTCTAGCTCATATGAGCTGGTCTACTTGAACAGGCAGACATTACTTGCACAAATAATTGAAATGCAGAATCGACTAATTAGCAAAATGACTAATAAGGTTCTTAACTAATAAGCTTATGGCCCATATTGCAATGTACAAATTTTAGCCGAGGAGCTCGCAAGAAGCCAGTGGAGCCGTACATATATAAAAGTAGCAAGAGAGTGAGCTAATCTTACATTTATCTTAAGTTTATTTGTAATATTGACCGATGCGTCGGAAACAAAATGTTGAGAAAGGCGTAAGGCGTCGAATGCAAAGAGTTCTAGGCAGATATATCAACACATGGGCGAAAGTAGTCTCCGATTCAAGCAAAATATTTCATACTTTTCGGCTGCCGTTGTGTTATTACTTTCTTTATTTTTTTATTTTTGTGTTTTAATCCCGGCAACGAAGCCTTCTAATCCCTGCTAATTAACGTCCGTCGTATAACGTGGACTAAGCAAGGAAGCCAGCTGAGGCGAGACTCATCTCTAGATGTTCCCGAAGTGAGAACGTCGTCGTGGAAGTATTTCTTTGCATGTTTACTTTTTCTCTCTAGTAGTTTCACTACGCTGAAAGGTTTCACTTACCTTGTTTCTTTCCTTGTTTGTTTGCTGCTGATGTTTCTTAAAAAACTTTCTCGCATATAATGGGGTAGTTATATTTATTTCTACGGTTAAACCCGTAGACTTGTGCGTAAAATTTTGTATTCATTTCGCGCGAAAACGAGTTATATTACGTAGACAGTGGAAATAACTAATATTTAGACGGTATAACGATCCGTGTCCTTCTTACCTATCCTAAATGCTATTTTTTATTTTTATACAGGTTGCCCATCTATTGTATAGGCTGGCTCAAATGATTAAGCACAACAGCCGTTCATCTGGCATTAGAAATTACTGACCGCTTTATGAGGTCACTAAGTTGCTTGGGCGACTTCACATCAAAGGTTTATGAAAAAAAAAGAACAGATAATGCTGCCTATTAAGTCTCATGCAGTGTTTGTAGCGTATAAATAAAGCACCGCCAATGCACTCCTGTGAAGGTGATTAGTCAGCGAAGCTGTATACATATGTTGCGCCTAATGTAGGGCAACTTCTCAAACACTGATCTCATGATGTGCGCCCATTACGCGCATTGTTCTTCAAATCGATATATGACATGAGCACATCTTTGAATGCAGTGTAAAAACCTTTAATTTATTTATTGCTTTGAAGTTACTGCTATAACTGCTTTGTGATCGCTGTGGTACAGACAGATTTTTCCATTCTTATTTGAGAAATATTTTTCACCAAAGTTGAATTGATGCATGACCCGTGTTGAATTGGGTCGTTGAAGTAACTGAGGACGAACTCAAGTGGGTGAACCAGTGCTTTGTTTCTCGTTTTGAAATGTCTACAATAAGGTCAGCGACAACGACCACTGGCGAGGGATCGGCGGAGACGTACGTTGATCAGCGCGGGAGTGCGTGCGTCTCGTCATCAGTCACGTGGTATATGACGGCTTTCTTTATTTGTGCGTTTCGCATGGAAACGGAAGCTGTACTGCGTGTCCACTTCACGCTTCTGCCTTACGGGGGTACGAGTCAGCGCTCCTGGCTCTGCACTGATGCCGGGATAGGCCCACTGGGTTTTCTGTCGACTTGACGAACGCGAAAAAAAATCCCGGGATCATAGCCATAGACGTCTTCGCTATAAAAGAAATGCTGGTCCCATACGAGATTGATGAGGCACATTCCTTATATAAATGGACGCGTCATCGTGTTTCACATGCCACAGTATGTCCGTTGGCTACTTGAAAAATGATAACATTGGTTTTGGTGCCAGAACCAAGATTTCATATTGAGGTACGCCGTAGTGCTTCCGGATAGTTTAGACGCCCTGGGGTTCTTCGATGTGCTCCCGCTCCACCGTGTGCACGAGTGTTTTTGCATTCAGCACCCATCGGAATGCGGCCGCCGCAGCCGGGATCCAGCGCGCGACCTCAACTCAGCAGTGACACGATTGCGCACGATTGTAGTTGATAAGAACACTATCGCGAAAAAAGAATTGCCAGAACTTGCACAGCAGTGCTGCGATTAGTTTCGCACAGATTGATCGCAAGGTCATCACAAAGTCATCACAACATGGGGTCTGACACACAATCGCAGCTATCACTGTGACTGAATATGTGGAGTCCCCTAAGACACCATGCACGTCAATTTCCTTTCGCTTTTATTCTCTCCCCGCGTACCGTACCACAGGGAAACTGCGCAAACAACCCAACAGGGTGACAAGAGGATCAGGACTTCTCTGTCAACGGTGGGCAAACAAGGGAAGACATCCTAGAGCCAACGTTTTGGCAAAAGGATCTGTGCTCATCAGGGCATAGGAAAGCAGCTGTTGACTTGCATCGTGATGTCATTACGAAGAAAAGTTCCCTTGTCGACACCGTTGGGTATGGTCTGAGTTCAAGCGTTAATCAACATCCCACACTTATCCATACACAATCATAGGTAAATACCGTTATGTATTTACCAGTATAACAGTAAATACCATTGTGAACAGCTATGTGAATTAAGCCTTTATTATCAGTTCACGCCAACTCTATGTCGGCTGCAAAGTTACGCGCATTCTACCCGCAAAAGTACAGGCCCATTCGCAAGCAGACATCTCTGTTCTAGAGGAACAGTTAAAATCTATGCACAGCATTACGAGTGAGTGCGTACGGGCTTACCATATTTTTTTTTTTCAGTGAGCGAAAACAAGTAGCTGAACACGGACGGCGGATTGGTTGCGACGTCAACTTAATCCCTCTCTGGATTCATTTCAAAACCTCTACTCAGGGATCTTGAGCCGATGGTGGTTTTCTTTGTACAATCGCACGGTCGGAAACTCCGGTTTCAGCGTGCAGTAGTGAACACCCGAAAAGCTTGAGAAAAAACGGCTTATGCTGATGGTTTTCTGTTTTACATGAAATATGGTGCAATTATAATGAAGGTACTGACATTATGGAACTTTAGTATGAGGAATATCACCTAAAATATGCCTAAGAAGGAATGAGATATACTTACGCGTAGGGATCTGCTGTTATCATTTTGCAGCATTTTGCTCTTGTTGTATTATCGGTTAAGAGGTGGTCACACATCGGAAAGAAAATCTGAACGCTTGGAAGTGATAGATAGCTATTATACAAACCTAGAGGCGTGTTCATGAGCAAAGGGGTTTTAACTAATTGTTAGACTCTGTTGTCAAATTTTAGCGACACATACGCGATTATAGATTATTCTGTTGACGACATAGTATTTATGGTAAAAGAAATCAATTCAGTCATTAAGCCCATTTCGGCGATACTACTCACACCATAAACAGGGACTTTACTGACTTATTCTACCATGTGCGATTCATTCATACAATTGGCCACTGTTTTCCTGCGATAGCGGTTAAGAACACCTCGTCAAATTTCGGGGCGTCTTACGCGCGTATTATCATCATCATCGTGGTGATGATTTGTGATGATTTTGATTATATTTGCATTCATCGTTATGTCTTGTTGACAGAAGAAGGAGGTGCCAGAAAAGAGCACTTGTTCCAAGACGGGATTCGATCACGCAACGTTCGCGTTATCGTGTATTCAATGAAGTTGTGGTCGTTGTCGTGCCTTCGCCGACGTTGTCGTTGCCATGCCATCATCGTCGTTATCGTTGTATCGTCGTTGTGCTCTCGTCGCTATCGTCTCGTGCCGACCTTGTGCCGTCGTTGTCTTTCTGATTCGAGTTTTTCGCCGCAGTCATTACCTTCGTCGCCACCGTCGGACCAGCCGCTGGTGTTTTGGATGGCTCCTGAAGTTTTGCTTTGAGTTGGCCGTCTAAAATTTCTACATGAACTTCTTGCACTCAACTTTATAATACAGCCACATGATACACGTTCGCTATAACGAAGCGTTCGCAATGACAAATTACACAAATCAGTAAAGAGATGCTATAACAATTGTCTTTGCAAGTGAAGATGAGTAATGAAGATTTGTTTTCTTTTTCGACGTTAACAAACACACATTGCTGTGTAAATGACATTGATAAGACACATTTTTATGCACTAGGTCTCTGCTGCGCTCCACCATGCACCAATGACTACATATTCAATCGAGACTGACGCTCCCACTCACTGTGCCAGCGTTCGGCGCTTCGTCAATAAACAGCTTCTTTTCTTTTTTATTTTTTTTTTGGGGGGGGGCAGTACTGGTTTGCCCTTTCTCTTTCGCTTATACGCTGTAGTAGCCTACAGTGGGGCTCACCGTTATCACTTCGATTAGAGGAACGGGAAGGAAAAGGAGGCTGGGCAGCACGAGATAAGGGAGAGGGGAAGGTACGGTGCATGCTAGATATGCGCGTATAGCAATGCGCAATTTCGTGTGTTTAGCAGTCAAGCATCTCGGCACAATCTTTATTATAGCAAAACGCTAAACATTTGATGATAGTCAAAGTAAGACGAACAGTAACTATCATGAAGTAAGTAAACAAGAAAAGACCTGCAGCTTCTGTAACATCGTAGTGGGTCAATTTATATCTGGGTATGCCGCCTAATGAAGGTCTGATATACGTCATGGGCAAGCCAATGCGACAACGAGTATAGTTGAATGAAGTTAGATTGGGGCGAAACTTAGGCCGCGAATCAGAGTGCTGTTGTGCGGCGCACGAGAAAGGCGAGCTTCGCTCTGCGCGCAAATACAAAACAAAGCAAAATGGAGGGGCGCAATGGCTTTTGACTCGTGCGTGTTTCACTAAATTACCGCACAAACAGGGTCTCCACTGAGCCCCCCCCCCACGGGCATCGACAAAGCTGGCTGTCAAGCAGCGTGTATATCCGGAAGGGAGAAAAAAAATAAAGAAAAAACAGAAAGAAAAATTAAAGGCGAGAACAATCGCCGGAAACGAGAGCATACAGCCGAGTCAGCTCGCCGCTTGTACATCGAGCTGGAATGCCTCGAGTCGGGTACTTTGCGAAATGGGATTGTGCGACCTTTGCGCTCGCCGATTGACAGCGCCGATATCCTTTTACGACTCCGATCCTCTGCGATCATATATCGTTCGTCGTGAGCAGGCGGGAACCACAAAGAGAAAAGAAAGAAAGAAAGAAAGGAAGAAAGAAAGGAAGAAAGAAAGAAAGAAAGAAAGAAAGAAAGATCAGTGACACCAAAATACTAAGGTGGCATGCATGCTGACAGGATGGCGCGCCTTGTTTTCTCGAAGCTATGGCAGTAGAGCGGCTAAAGGCGAAATTGGTTTACTTGCTTAGAAGATGAATATAGCTCGTTAACTTCAGAACATGTTTAGAGGAGTGACCCACACATTAATGTCCGCAAATATGTCCTGATCATGGTTTCTTTTGCACGTGTTTTGCATACGTCTGCGGAATGCTTTTCTCCTTTCAGCAGCATTATAACTGCCTCTAACATAAATCCCGACGAACTTTCGCAAGAAAGAAAGAAAGAAAGAAAGAAAGAAAGAAAGAAAGAAAGGAAGAAAGAAAGAAAGCTTTCTAGATGGTTTTGCGAACAATGAGGAAAACATTATCTCTTTCTGATATCCATAAATTACTCACAACGTGAATGCTGCACTGTTTGCTGTCTGCTAACCATGAGCTATTCCTTACACACACTCCAAATCACAATATCGACTTTCTTCTTCCAGCCTCAGGAACAGTAGGCTCTTCCTGAGAGCTGACATGAGCGCACGGGTAACGGTAAAGCAGGTACGTGCCTGGTTGAGTCGAATATGAAAATGTCCCCAAGGGTCATTCATACGAGCACATTTCTGTATTTTTTGTCTGCGTGTGTTTCACTTAGCAACGAACGTTCGAGTGTGTTCTCGAACGAACACGTTAAATGAAGCTCGGATATTTTAATATTAAAAAAAATGCAATAATGCTTCGACCGACGATAACTTCTACCGTCTTTACTAACTGAAGCAAGCCTGTTTTCTCAGAGTTATGCACTGCCTTCTTCGGTAGGTGCTTCCGCCTACACGTTAAAGACATTGTTCCGTTGTAAGATATTCAACTATAGGAAGCACTTTTCAAGTGAGTAATTAGAAAATAACGGGTACGGTCCGTTACGGTACTACGACAATAACAATAACGGTACTACGACAACGTAGTCCCTTAGGACCAAATAGAGTTTCTCGTCTGTCTGTCTGTCCGTCCGTCCGTCTGCTCTGGAGTACCGCAGTTTAAGCAAAGATTCAAACTTCTATAGTTCCTTCATTGGTCAACGTCATTTGAACGTTCAAGCAATAATAATAATATTTGGGGTTTTACGTGCCAAAACCACTTTCTGATTATGAGGCACGCCGTAGTGGAGGACTCCGGAAATTTTGACCACCTGGGGTTCTTTAACGTGCACCTAAATCTAAGCACACGGGTGTTTTCGCATTTCGCCCCCATCGAAATGCGGCCGCCGTGGCCGCGATTCGATCCCGCGACCTCGTGCTCAGCAGCCCAACACCATAGCCACTGAGCTACCACGGCGGGTAACGTTCAAGCAAGGCTCTGAATTATTCAGAGTAAGAGCAATGGATTGCTGCGCTACGACGCAAACAAGTCGATATCTTTGCGTGTGTTAGTTCAATTATCCCGTACCAACTAGGCCAAACTTGCAGCCTGCCTAAATCGATATGTGCGCATTACTGGCTGGTTTGAGAGAGAATAGTTAAGACACAGCGGATGACACAATGACGCGCGGGCCATACAGCCCGGTACGCCTTATCTATTATAGCGCCTGTGTTTTGCTCTGTCTTTGCTCTGCAGCTCGGCGCTCGAGCGCTCTAGACAGAAGCGTGGACGCCGGTACAAAAACCAGTTTTCATTCGTAGTAAACATGTAAACATTGGACCAGTGTCGCTTCGGTAGTATTTCGCTGCCTCTAAGAACTGCGTCACTTAAATAACGACGGTCGTTTTTTCGCTTGTTTATTCATTAAGAATAGTAACTGAATCAGACTTGCGCGTAACAAAATACATGTAATGAATTTCACGTGCACATGGTCTATTATATGTTTTGGTGGCATTGCAATTGAACGATTATATTCTCCCTCGGTAACGCTCACTGTAATTCCGTTACTCTTTTTCACTAACCAATTACATGTGATTAGTTACTTCACCGACGAGACAAGCTATAACAGGTGACGCAGCCTTAGGGACCTTAATCCGGTGCTAACTACAGTAGCACGCCTGAGAACGTGCCATGCGGCAGCGTGGCGGGTGAGCATGTGCAGACAGGCAGACCTGACAGATCAACATTTGTTTCCCCACGTTAACGCCGCACCAGATGTTGCCCGACGAATTGAGCCGGTGCTGGTTTGTCTCGATAGTGACAATCACTTGAGACGTTAGTGCCAGGGAACAGTCCGCGGACAGTTTGCGCAGATTTTCATTGGTTCAACTGGAAGCGTCTCCCAGAAGTCACAGAAACAACGAAACAATGAAGCCCCGCACTCCGCAGGGCACCGAGATACTGAGTACCGACAACCCTGTGTGCAAGCTGTCCGTACGTTACAGCGCTATTCTATTACCGCTCATTTAGCAAATCGAGCGAGTTTTTATTTTCACTGCCGTTATATTGTCACTGCATTGTTTGCATAACAACAAAAGCGAAGGGAAATAACAAATTCAAATTATGAAATGTCAAAGTTAGTAAAGAAGCGATAGAAGAAGGGCTGTAGAAAACGCGCTTAATGTGTTAGGTCACCTAGTTATGATTATGGGTATCTGTGCAATATTATAGAAAGTTCGAACAAGAGTAACGTAAAACTAATCTGTTACTCTTGAGTAATTCCTCAATTATTTTCGTCGAGCAGTAATTGGTAACTGCATTCAATTAGATTTCTTAAGGAAGTAATTTTAATTGTAATCGGTTACTTTCTTTCTGTAGCGTGTACAAGTCTGAAATGAATGGATATCTTTGCCTTCAGAACGCTTCAAGTAAATTTGAATGTAAAAAAAAAGCCGTCTGACGATTACGATATCGCTAATGCGAAATTTGAACGCTGCTGTGTACATGTTTTCATTTCGCGACAGATTGAAGCAAAGAATTTGAGACCGAAATCACCGCACCGAGTGGTAGTGGGCCAGTGCGTTCAGCGCCGCCAAGATGAACGGCGTCGGCGCCAGCTGTGCAAGACGACGACGAACGTGTGGTTACGCCGAGGGACGGCGACGCTTAACCCAGGACTGGTCGCCGAAGAGCTGCGTTCTAAGATGTGTCGTTTGTTATCGTCGATCGAGCGCGTTCGCAATGCAGTAAGAGAGAGAGCAAATGATAAAGGAAAGGTAGGGAGGTTAACCAGGATTGAGCCTGGTTGGCTACCCTACACTGGGGAAAGGGAAAAGGAGATTAAAATATTAAGGGGAAAGATTAAAAGAAGAAGAGAAAGACTACTGGGTATATCGTTCGGTCACTCAGTCCGGATCACGGACGCTGACTCAATCCAGTAGCCTTCAAATATCGCAGCACAGCTTTTGTGGCCTTTTGTAGCTGCGATATGCGAGGTCATGGTTCCAAGATCTTCTTCAAGGTGAACGGTGTTCTATCCAGCTGATTGAGAGCTGTGCAGAGGTCATGTCTTTCGTTTTGAAAAGATGGGCAGTAGCATAGTAGATGTTCTATAGTTTCCTCGGCACCGCATAATAAGTGATAACATAGCGCTTGCGTCGTCCCGTTTTATTATCCTGTGTTCGTTTATTTTTATAACGACAGTATCATGAACCGACCTCACACACTTTGTAGGTATTCGCCTGATGAGAAAGAATATGGGCGGATCCCGAAGGCAGTGCAGTCTAACACAGGTTCTCAAAGCGTTAACTGTTACGTGTGAAGAATGAGAGAAAAGGGCACGAGACACACGGCCACGCGTTTCAAATAACGACTATGGGACGAGAGAAGCATGGGCGTGATTGTGGTCGGAGCACTGGATTGCTGTGCTGAAAAATAAAGGCACGACCTCACCATCGATCGCGCATGTCTTTGTACTCCATTAGTCCATACATTCGCTAGTGGCATTCAGTAGATTGTGTCTCCAGTTCTTCTGCAGGTCTTGTCCCGTACTTCTTACTCGGTGCCGGCAGTTTCCAAAGCGCTCATATCCGATAGCTCGGAAGTGGGCCCAATGTAAGCTCAGTGTAAGGCCAGTGTGGTCCGACATTGGACCTAGATTGGCCGTGCTTCTGTTAGGGATGGCTTCGAGAGACACTGCAGACCACGTGGCACAGTACGGACCAACTTGTCCGAGTGATCAGCCTGTGCTGTCTATCACTTCCGAGAAAATTAGGGGCATTGTCCTCCTCGGTCACGAAGTCACCATTTGCTTCCATCCAAGGTCACGGTGTGCCAGACGGCCTTCCCAACAAACCTGAACTTGTACATACGTCACTGTGTTCATGATATGCAAATATTTGTGCAGATGCGAACCCCCTTAATTATTTACGTCCTACTGAAGTCGCAAGAATGCTTCTCCGCTACAATATAGGTGCTACAGCCTAAGAGCCTATGCACTGGCATCGCCATGCATCGGCCACCCCGCTTTCCAATATAGGAACGTAGCCCTGTGACAGCGCACAGAAGCCTATGTCGACTTGAGAGAGACTATCCTCATTTTTAAACGAAACACATTGAAATTCTACACTTCGAGTTTGAAAAGGCCCATACGGCGACAAAAATTGCAGCTGCGCATCCAGCTAGTACATATGAACTATTTTCCCCTCCCTCAGTCGGCTGCATTGTTTTGCCGTCCGTTCTTTATGATGAATAATCAACTCTTTGCGCGTTCTGATTCCGACAATACATTGCTTTGTACTTGAATTATGCGACAGCTATGCTTTTACGGACGATGACAACGAGAGAAAAGGACTGTTTCAATCGATGCCGGTATTAAAGATTTTTTTTTTTCATTTGGATTTCGCCTGTTAAGATAACGGGAGGTAATACAACTGCAAATAGGCTGCATTTATTGATTTCAAAATGAAAGGAACTGCCAGAAAAAAAAAAGACTAGTCACCAGGATTCCTTCCTTTTCATTTATGCTGTTCAGAAGGTCCGACCTGGGGAAGACCAGTAGCCCATCATTAGCCTCGTTCTGAACTCGCCCAGTGGTATCGACTTCTTGGTTTTCGCAAGCTATTCTTCAGTTATGTGCGAGTTATGCCTTTCGTAGCTTCTGAATATCGCTGTTTTCCATTGGCCGCGCAGACGACTTTCGGTCGGTGCTTGCGTGCCCGGGGACGTACTCCGGCGATCATTATGTCCAGATGCCACATCCGACAAGCGCAGCTGCTGCATTCTCTGTCTCGAAACGCTCGCCATCTTATGGGAGCCGAAGGTAAAACAGCTAGATTAGGTCAACTCAACTATGTTAACTTGTCACTACAATATTTAATGAAGAGCATTCCGGACAAACGAAGACGGCTGGGGCATGCTAGAAATGGCACTGCATTGCACAAGATTTTATTTATTGCATGACACTGTACATGACATGCACACCCCCCGGCGTCAGCTATACCCATAAAGGAAGGCTTGTTTATATGAAGAGACACCCTGAAAACTGAATGCATATTCACACAAACGAACTGCACAGAGCGCTAAATTCATAACCGTTAAAGCTTTCGTGCTTTAACGACATCAAAGCACACACTGAAATGGGGAAGCGAATATGAACTACTGAAGTGACCTGTCAAGTTCGCATGAGCAAGACCTGATAGACAAATGTATTGTTTCTCGAGAAACCGTGGAAATTATTTCATATTGACACGTGTACTTATTTGTCTTTATCGGGTGGCAGGTTTCACCGCCTAACAAATGTTATCGAACAGGGCAGGACGCGCCTGCATGTATTGGAAGCTTCTGGAATGTTATTGATGCTTCCATCCGCTGTCTGTGATCGAACCTTGTGTAATTTGATCGCATGTGTGCGCGACGCGAATAATGTAGAACTTAGTAGAAGGCACGCGGGTCCCAGCGATCACTCTGGAACATTCGACGACTGACGTATAAAAGCCGACGCGCTTGACCCGCTGATCAGATTTTCGACGATCGCCGACCGTGTTCGCCGCTATCGTTGTGCCATAAGTGTAGCCTGTTTCTGTGGGCACAGGTTCATCCAATAAAAGTTCGTTTTGTCTTTCACAGTATTGCTACTGTGTTCTTCAACGTCACCACCGCGTGACAATATGACAATATCTCAAATATACTTGAACGACATTTGTCGTGACACTACCGCAAAAGTGGGGGCCTATGGCTGTTTGGAAACACTGCGAGCATGCTGAAGCGCAATGAAGAGGAAAACTACAAGATGTAAAAGAAACATGATAAAAGAGAAAATAAATAAATTAGAAAGGCCAAGAACTTGGTGGTCCAAGATTATTGGCGGTGCTGTACCAGCGCGCCAATATAGAACAATAATAAACTCAATAACTTTGCTTCTGAATCGAGTGATGCTACAGTGTGATGAGGTCATTCAACGGAGTGGCGAAAGAAGTGAAGCAACGCGGATAACGGGCAACGAGCGCGAATTATTTGAACCGTCGAGAAGACAGCCCCAATCCCCTAAGTGTCCTTTTTTACGACTCGCAATTTCATTGAAGCTGGTAATGATTTTGTAATAAATTTTCGCGCCAGAAAAATAAATGGAAAAAGGGCTTGGGCGCGCGCCCGTTTTTTTTTTCCATACTCGGCTGCTTTTGTTGCCAACTTCTTCATTTGACGCCGTAGCCAATTTTTTCGATTCTGTGTGGCTGACTTCTTCGCTACTTGCCTCTTGCTATCGTGTCTTTTTTGGGCACCCACCTAGTGGCACATACCCTTTCGGGATGATTGGCCATGAATGCTAGCAAACGCAGGGCCACTGTTAGGGTTGGCGTCTGACACCACGTGGCGACAGGTCATTCACCCTACCCTGTGAGCCGGAGCCCACGGGCTACCTCATCCCCTTCACCTTCTCTTGGCCGGACCCCACGGCGCCGGAGAGGTCATTCACCCGACCTTCTACCCGGATTCGTCGAAAAGAGGATCGACTTCTCCTACCCGTGCTCGGCATTGCAGGAGGAGGGGCCCTCTCTCGGTGCCTGTCACGTGTCATCGACGGAAGCAAGATCCCGCCCACACTTGTAGAGAGCCTATTTAAGGGGCTCCGAAATGTACTTTTGATGTACTTGAGACTAGAGACTTCATACTTCATGCTCTTCTTATTTTCTTTCAACTACCTTTGAATAAACAGTGCAAGTTTCGCACTAGCAAATCGTCTCGCCCCTGCTTGGTCGCCATGATCTACCGGATGCATGCAGCCCGCCGATAACGCCACGCTACCCAATAAGTAATGTCGGTCGAGCTTCGATAGGCAGGCGCCGCTATTTCTCGGCAGCAATACGGTACGCTACCCTGGAGTACGCAACACCACCAAGTTCAACCAACCAGTTGCACGCAAGTTGCACGTACCCAAAGGCAGAAGCTGTTTTGCACTCAGCAAGACCGCAGCAGCCAGCATTCGCGAAGTGGCCGGAAGAAGCAAAGGAAGCTTCACCTAAAAGAAAGTGAATAAGCTGGAACGTATTTTCCCCATACGTAGAATTCGAACAAACAATCTTTTCTCTTCTTTTGTTTTCATAACACCCTCTCTTGCGCATTCCGCACATGTTTTAACATTCATGCGACCAACTTTTTGAACGATACAAGGCTAATGATGTGGATTAATATTAGTCGCCTCTCCTCAAAGAAAAGGGAGCCTTTCAACTCCCTCAATCTATTATTATCTATCATGCAGAGTGGGCAGCCAGAGGTACATATGTATAATAGGAGGAGGATTACATTTTTTATGAAGAAAAAGGGGGAGAGGTCGGCCTGGAGAACGTGTCGCTAGCCTGCTACTCCAGATCATAGTAACTATGAGGAGGTGGCTCACAGGTTGGCAATTCCTTATTCCATATTGTGCAGCGTGGTGCGTAATTGAAACCTGGCCGTGTGCCCGTGTTATGTTTACGTCGTGACGTGCCCACGCGCTTATTAGAGATTCCTGCGGCTGTATCCCTGCAGGGATCTCGCTGGCGGAAAGTAAAACGATGCAGTTTTAAAGAGCGAGCGCCGTAGGATCTCTTCTGTAGCGTCGTTTATTTATGCAATGTTTTGCGGCCCTGCGCTTCCAGTAGGCAAATTAAATATTGATTCGCCCACCTTTGTAACTGGTGGTCGTGGCGCACTCCCAGTAACGCGCACGTTAAAACGAAGCTGATCGTATACGTGTACAGGGGTCCAAGTATAGGAGGCGCTCTGCACCTTCCGCCGCAGCTGGCAAAATGAATTACTAATGCAATGTTTCCTTGCTCCAGATTTATTATGCGCGGCGTTTCGGTACCAGGAGAAACATTTCTCTACTGCGCTAGAGCCTCATTAATCATTAAAGCGAGACATCCTTGAAGACACACCGTAACTAATCTAGGTGCGCGCTTCGCGTGTAGAATTTGATAGTACAAACGTCTCCACGGACAGTCAGAATCAGATGAAGCCGACCTTCCACCGGTAACTAAGGAATAAAATATTTTTTAAAAAGTCTGTAAATTCCTAAACTACTGCACTGTCATACATATTTTAACGCATAGTTCGCGGCAACTATATATGAAGAGAGAGAATAACGCAACGACATGCTTTAAACGATGAGCCCCAAGAACAGTTCTTGAGCCTTAAGAACGATGTCCCCCGCCAAACTGGTAGTAATTTAAATTCAGGCATGGTGAATTTTGGACCAGCGTATGCTTAACTTGCTGCGCCGCATTATATACGATAAGCGCTAGTTCTAAGTTTCAAGGTTACCTTCATCGTTGAACTGCTATTCGAATATTCGTCTAACGTAACAAGGCTGGAAGACTACGTTGAAGTATTTTCGTCTTGTTTCAGAAATAAAGATAAACATAATTTTAATACCTTTTCTTTTAAAGGCGAAAAATTCTTCCATCTCATCGCTGTATATGGTCACATACCTTTTGTTACGCGCCGATTTTGCATTTTACCCGCCAGACATTGTCGTTTGGTAACCTAGTTCATGGCTTTTTTTTTCTGCTAGCTTAGTCGGAGCATGCTGCTACGGGCATGGGAGCACATAGGGGTGGATTTTTTTTTTCCTTTGATAAATAAGTTTACCAGGTCAAACGTTAAAGGGACACTTTAGGCAAATGCTAAGTCTACGTGGACTGTTTAAAGACAATTCCAGAAACCTCGCAACACTTGTTTCGCGCCAAGAAAATACTTAGTTTACGAGACAATTGCATCTGAAGGGTCCGAATACTTTTTCGAAATTCAAACCTCCCGCCACTGAATGGGAAGAGTGATGACGTTGCATATGCCATCGCTGCACTTTTCTGCCTTGGGTGAGTAAAACGACGCCCGACAGACGGCGGTACCGAGCCAAGACAGAGCGGTGGATTCGCAGCTGCATTTTTGGTCAAGTGGCGTAGACCGTTCGGGCATTCCGCGACATCAAAGGGAAGTTGAATTTTCAGCTACTTGCGGTTTGTGCGAGTTTCGCGAGCCAGCAAAACCAGCGCAGCACTACGCGATAACGAAACTGGCGAAACGCGAAAACGTGGGCGGGGCGCGGAGTCGAGCGAAACTGAAACCTTTCGACCAACGGCGTCGTTGTCAAGGGTAATTTCAATGACATTTTTTTTCTCAAAAATTAAATATAACTGGACCAGTAGCATTTTCTTTAGTCTTATAACACAATACAAGAATGTTTTTTGCAATGAGTGGTTGAGTACTAGTGGAAAAAGTTAACTGAGGAGCGCTTTCGTCATCGGACACGTTCTTGAATGTGCCGGGGGAGTCTCTAACCATGTCCTGCTTTTAACTAAATTTCTCGGTTATCAAGGCTCTGTTCGCAATAATATTGATGCCTTAGAGAATCTCGAACTATCACTTTAGCGTGACTTAATATTCGCATTTAGTGTCCCTTTGAGTGAGATTCAACAGCAACTGGAAAGAGATGTACCACTGATGTAAGTTCACAAGTATTTCTCACGTATGCTGAAATTTCTAGTTGCAACGGCAACAGTTGCACTAAATGGAACGCTTCGCAAGCTGCTAGCCTTTCATCAAGAACAGCTGCAAAGCATGATGTTCATTCAAGAATGGCATTGGCCACCATCATTACTTTCACAAAGTGATGCACCCGCAAACACACATCCGATGCCTTCAGGTGACCAGACCAGATTGTATATCAAAACCTGTATGCTATCAAATGGCTATATACGATTAGTCGACAGTATTCGACATAAGAGCTGGGCAGCTTACGAGATTTTAAGGTGGCTTCGTCGGCACTTAGGACTTAATTTTATTGAGTTATTTATTGTCTTCTTCAAAGCTTATTTGTTCTCTCATCAATTTATGTATCTACTATATTTTTCTATATATTTTCTCTAGGTATTATTTAGTCTCGAATTAACTAAACCGCTAAATTGTACAGCAAAGAGATCACTGCTGCACCTGTGTGCGCGCTACTTGAAAGGCGGTGCTGGAGCGAATGATACGGGCTCTGTGCCAGGTCACAGTCCTTTGTTTCTTTTCTTTTCCTTCTTTTTTTGCGCTGCTTTTTTTCGACGTCCTCTCAGCTCCGATGACTGACACGAATAAAGGAGAAAGGAAAACAGGAATTGAACTACAAGAGAGAATTTAAGGCGTACCGATACTTATCAGGTGGCTATAGATTAAATGGTGAACGCTGCGTTCACTCTTCATGTTCCGCCTACCGGATAATCATCAGTGGATTGAAAAAAGCCCATTGCAGCACTCGTCGACTTATTGCAGGAAGTTCAATAACGCAGACTGCCGCCTTGCGTTCGACGAGGGCAGATTTCAATACCTAGTCCTTAGGAGCAGCATATGAAGCATTTAATTCACAATATATTTTAGGCAAAAGAAATCAAGATGCGGCTATTCCTTTGATTAGCAATGGCAGTCGTACACATCGTTACTCACGCACGCTGTTGAATACCGAAGCAGCTCTCATAAAACTTTCTCCGACAAACAGTGCTGGAATTTGCATTATTTATTCTAGCAATGTTTAACCATCGAAATAAATAGGCCAGTTCAATTAGAGTGCGCACGTATTAAAGTGTGTTTTCTAAAGAGCTTTCTTATAATGGTAAAAAAAAGCGGGTGAATCGGCAACATCAGCACAAACCCGTCCAAATTCAAGAACGTGCCACGAGGTATAGGTCTTGGGCATGGCGATGGTGCCTAGGCACATCCCATCAATTTTGCTCACCACAATAAGCTCGCTTTTTGTGTTTTCTGTCTTGAGCAGTCCTTCTACCCTTGTCAAAATACCAATACTACCTCACTAAGTGCACTTTGTATAATAAGTACAACAGTTCCGGCGAAGTGATGTATCTTAAGTGTATTTTAGAACGATCGTTTAAAGCACATAGGGTGGGGGGCTTTCTTGTGTAAACTACGTCCGTTTATATGGGGGGTCGATGTTTAATATAGCGAGAGAGAGAGAGAGAGACAGAGAGAAAGCAAGGAGAGGAAAGGCAGGAAAGTCAACCATACGAGCGTCCCGTTTGTTACCCTACGCTGGGGGTAAGGGAAAGAGGGAGGAAAAAGAGAGGAAGAAAGTGAGTGCTGATTACATGTGGTAGGATGCGTAGGAGCATTGCCAACCTTCTCTCAAACCAGTGCACTTCAAATACTGTGCTAGTGCGCGAATTGCTTTCTGTGCCACTGAAAGATGTGGCCGCGGAAATTTATAACTTTGTAAATATAGCTAAAACATCCGTCAATCCCTTCCAGAAAGAACGCACCGAATTTAACGACGCGCCTGCACATGTTTCAATCTTTGTATCGAATTGTAGCTGCGGCTGAAGCGATCTAGGAAGTGTGTTCACCAAATGACAGCCAGCGATTTAAATAAAAAAGCCACCTCTGACAAATCGTCTACGGCTGCCGTTGCCTCATTTTATTCCAACAGAATGTATTAGGCCCTTCGCACTGCCAGCATGTGGCAGCTTTGAAATTCATGGCTCTGCATGGACTGCTGGCTTCCGTTGACACTGTGATGACTGGCCGCCGTGAAAGAGCTGGATACATATGGGCGCTGTCAGTGTTATGCGTTTTATTATACGTAAGCAGGGAAGCACAAACTAACCGTGCGAATTTGTTATTCTCGATACGGTCAGCACATACGAAATTAGGGCAGGACGTTGGCCGTCGGCTTGACATGACCCGTTACCGCAGTCTCTATAGCGGCACGAGGTTAACCGTGAGCACCGACATCCCCAGAAGCCTCTTCACTGTCCGTCAAAAAAAAAACAAGAAAAGAATTGTTTAAGATATTTCTATAGTATGCGGGCTTTAATGGTAACGAAAGCTCAAAGGAAGTCCTTTTGAACAGAATTCAGTCAGCGTAACTGCGACGTCCTTGGTCACGTAAACGTGGTCGTGTGACTGTGTGTGGATGAACAGAGTAAACCTAAACAGATTCTGTGTTGACTGGATTTGACGCCTCGGGTTGACGGCCTAACATCCAGTGTTTTCATCACTTGCTTACCGCATATTTCTGCGTCGAGCAGCGGGCGCTTTTCACAGCGAAGCTGTTAATGCGAACCCTGCGCCGTCATTGTCGGAGTTAACTAAAACTATCAACAGCGTCGTCATCTTCTTCCACAGCTGTTGCCGCTCGTGATTCCATTGTAGAATTTCACTTCTCTTAAGTCGTCGCAATGGGGAGGCCGCGTTTACGGGAGTATGGGCCATTCATTGTCTTACGTGACGGACAGATTTAATTTTAAAGCAATTTAATTTTAAACAATCGCAAGCGGCAATACCGGGCCGATGCTGTTAACCACGCCGCTGAGCAAACTCGAGACATCGAACGCAAGCGACAACGGCGGACTGCGAGTATACCGTCACTGATGTTGTTCTCTCCATTGCTGTCAAAAGTGTGTGCAACCTCATTAAGAAACACAAAGACGTCGATCGACAAACCAATCCAAGCAATCGTCAAAACGATTGCAGCGCCAGCCTGTACAGTGTTGGGCCTTGCGCCCAATAAATGGAGCGTTGGATTAGTGGTTTCTCACATTCCATCCCAGCTACAACTATAGAAAGACCCCGGGGTGGAGCAACTTGCACGGGAAAGAAAAGCACGGAAAAACACATACACAAAGCTCACGCACAAACAAAAAAAAACAGCGCTAGGAGAACAGCAAAAAAAAAACACTCCTAAAGATTGCTCACCACACGAAGCACGGAAAAGAGAAAATGGGCTGAAACAGTGACTCCTTGAGAAATTTGACTTGCATGCTGTAACGCTTCGTGTAACTAACACAGCTTTGCTGTCCGACGATTTTACGGACTGGAAGGGGCGGTAATATTTTGGATGGGTGGTACCAAGGCAGCGCTGAAGGATTACAATGACCTACCATGTTCACGCAGCTCGTAGTTTCCATAGCCAGTACATTTTGAGTTCACCAACTATTCAGTCACAATTTCCTGCTTTATGCGCATTAAAAGGAGTTCCAGTGTTTCTGGTCCTTTACTCGGCGAGCCCATGATCGAGTTATTAATGAATTTTACGACATGGCCGAGGGCTGAGGCATAGGCAAACAGGGCTGAGGCATAGGCAAAGATGATAACGTTTCCCCTTCCCTTCTCGGCTGGCAAAATTAACATATGACAGCGCGGTGTGCCGTGTAGTTGTTGATCTCGATTTCAACAAAATTTGCAGTACTTGGAAATCAGCCGTCACTTTATTCGCGTAGCCCAGGCAAGGACCATGCCCGCTCGTCTATTCGCCATTGCGCACGCGCACTGCCCTCCGGCTTCTCTGCTCGTGACATTTTCTCGGCACGGCAGCTGCCGCCATCGTTACAGGCTGCGCGGTCGCGTGTTACGACAGCGGTTCCGAGCTCTTCAATTTTTTATTTCACCAGCCGAGAGGAAAAGGGGGACAGCTATCATCTTTGTCAATCCTTCCGCCCCGTTGTCAGGCTAAACGCCGCACGTAACAGCAGTGTCACATCAGGGAGGAGCTTTGCGCCGATCCTAACTCTCTTGCGTGCGTAATCATGCGGACGACAATTAAAATTTGGAGTCGGATATCTCGGAGCACAGACAGGCTAGAAGAATTCTTCCAACTGATACTGTTTAGAAACACGACTGCCCTAACTTTTCAATACAAACATATACACTTACTGCAGTCAACAAAAAGTTAATTATTCAATTTTAGTTAATTAAGCTGCTGACAGCGGTAACCAACATCTCAATTTTTGTTCCCCTGGCCACATAACTTAATTGCGCAGATGGTCTTCGCGTGCCCCCTAGTGCCTAATTTTCAGTAAACCGTAAAACTTAATTGTGAATACCCTGTATACATATTAAATATATTCCCGGCCACGGCGGCCGCATTTCGATGGGGGCGAAATGCGAAAACACCCGTGTGCTTAGATTTAGGTGCACGTTAAAGAACCCCAGGTGGTCAAAATTTCCGGAGTCCTCCACTACGGCGTGCCTCATAATCAGAAAGTGGTTTTGGCACGTAAAACCCCAAATATTATTATTATTATTATTATATTAAATATATATATATATATAGAAGTAGACGCACGTATGAAGCGGTTTATTGGCGTTTCGGCCGGGGTCCGGCCTTCATCAGAATGCATTGCATGATGTCAGTACAGTTAATATACATGTGCCTATTAACCAAATGAAGATATGTTTACATGAAAAACGAATAAAATGGGCGAACAAAATCCATCTGAATCGTTCAAACGATAGCTGACACGTGTATAGACCGATGGCGATTGCAAACATATCATCTAATATACAAAGCATAAAAACGCACCGAAATGAATTGTAAAAACCGATCGCCACCTGACAACAAAACGTCAATATGTGCTCAATATGTGCTATGTTATCAAGCAAACACAGACAGAGAAAAGGGGGAATAGCGACGTACTAGTAGAAGAAGGGACAAGTGATGGGCTACAAAGACAGGCAACTCAATTTTCCTACACATTGATTCATACCCCACGCGACGGTATCAAACTTATAGATAAGGAAGGATTCGCGGGCTTCTCTATCATAATTTGAACGAAATCCAGATTCAAGCAACGTGACTCTCAGTTTATAAAATGAGTGGTCAGGAAGATGCACGTGTCTTGAGATGGGCAGGTTCGGCAACGTGTTAGCGTGGGATCTATGATTGTTAAAGCGGAATCTGAATGGCCCTTCTGTTTGTCCGATGTACCGTTTTTTGCAGAGCGTACATTCAAGAATGTATATTACGTTTTTTGTGTCGCAGTCGAAATCGCCTTTGATTTTTAAACAAAAGTTTGAAGACGTACTAGTAACCTGTTGCGATGTGACCATGTAGAGGCATACTTTACATCGCGGTATTAGACAAGGGTGGCATCCGATGGCATCAGGGCAGTCAGTCTTAGATGATGATGCTAGTATATCTCCAATATTTCTAGCTTTACGGTATACTGCTTTAGGCGGATCAGAGAATATGTTTTTGAGGCGTTCACTTTGCATTAGAATATTGTGGTGTTTCTTTAATACATGCGAAACACTTGAGACTGACGCAGTGTGGGTTAGGACAAGATTTGTTTGGGCTGAGGGAGTCGGTTTGTTCTTAATGCAAAGAAGCGTCCTTCTGTCATGCACGTCTGCGCGTTTTATTGCATCGTCAATTAATTGTGGTGGGCAATTTTGTTTGGCTAAAGCGTTTTTTAGGGTACCACAATTCTTTTGAAACTGTGACTGCTCAGAACAAATTCTATTAAAACGTAAGGCTTGGCTATAAGGAATGCTAGTCTTGCAATGATTAACGTGGCTGCTATCGAAGTGCAAATATTGACATCTATCTGTTGGCTTTTTGTATAGGGCAGTAGATAGTTTATCATTTAGCACTGAAACGCTGACGTCAAGGAAGTTAATAGTAGATGCAGAATACGTGTGAGAAAATGATATGGATGGATGGGCATTGTTAAAGTCAGATATGAAAAAAAGCAGTTTCTGTTCCCCATGAGGCCAAATCAGAAAACATCGTCAATGTAACGTTTGTAATAAAAAGGTTTTAACGCCCTGGTTAGCAAAAATTGATCTTCTAGCTGACCCATAAATATATCGGCGTAGTTCGGGCCAATTCGTGTACCCATAGACGTCCCACTAACTTGCACATAGTGCTGTCCTTCAAATTCGAAGTTATTTAGTTCTAAAATAAGGGCTAGCAAAGTTGCCAATGTGTCGCTATCGATGAGTTTCTCGGGTGATACACATTCGTAGCAATTGACGACTGTCATGATGCCATCAGAATGTGGAATGTTAGTGCACAAAGATGCTACATCAAGTGTGACCAAAAGAGAACCTTGAGAAATAATGAGATCGATTAGATCCGACAGGAAGTGGGTAGTATCTCTTACGTAAGAGGCAAACGTAGCTGGGATATTACTAATCAGGGGCCCAAGGACCTGCGTGTCCGCAACTCCCCTGTGTGCAATAAAGTTATCACCACCACCACTAATCAGGGAATCTACGTAGCTGGACAAATTTTCTGCGACTGTACCTATACCAGAAATGATGGGACGGCCTGGGTTGTTTATTTAATGATTTTTTAGGTAAAAGGTAAAAACGAGCAGCAACAGGACTTAGTGGAATTAGAGAATGAACCGCATTGTCAGGCACCTTTTTTCTTCTTGACGAGATCAAGCACTGTGCTTTTGATCAGAGATTTATATTGCTCAGTGGGGTCATGATCAAGGCGTTTATAAAACGTCGCGTCTGCTAGCTGTCTGTGGGCCTCTGCGGCGTAATCGGACTTGTTCCTTATGACAACGGCACCACCTTTGTCAGCAGGCTTAATGACGATGTCATTGCGAGAGGACAGGGTATCTAGTGCTTTCATTTCGCTGGCGGACAAATTACGGCGGAAGGGTGCTTGTTTTTGGTACGATTGCAGAACGTCTCGTTGTACTGCTTTGATATACATGTCCAAATGTCTATCGCGTTGTGTAGGAGGGACCCAGCGCTTGCCAGAGGGTAACGCGTGTTTCGAATCGCTTGAATTGGAGCGGTCATGGAAGTATTCGCGCAAGCGTAAGTTACGGGCGAAATCATCCAAATCTTTCTGTAGTTGAAATTCATTATGTCCACCTGCTGCTGGACAAAAATTAAGACCACGACGTAGAACGCTGCACTCCACGGCTGTTAGCAGAATGTCCGAAATATTAACAATATTATTCTGCTCCTGATGGGCAAACCTACTAACAGAGGATGACGAAGAAGTGCCGGAGTGTACTTCTAGAGGTTTGGTTTGAAAAGGGGCAGAGTTGAATACCTTGTCCTGGCTTCCAGAAGGGCACACAACACCATCACGGGACAGTTTCTTGGTTCAATGCGTAGACTGCATTCCGTATTTTGGTTGGTTGCGAATGCCTCTAATGCGGCGGATTGGCTAGAGGACCAGTTTAAGCTCTCAGCAATATATATATATATATATATATATATATATATATATATATATATATATATATATATATATATATATATATATTCCCTTTTCCCCATGCAGGGTAGCCAACCAGAACCACACACTTGTCGACCTCTCTCCCTGCCTTTCAACACGTACTTTCTTTCTCTCTACTACGTGCTCGATCTGCTCGTTGCCAAGTCGACATCTGTATTCGAGTAGTATGGTAAGTGCGCACCCGGCCAGGGATGTCGTCGTCGAGGATCGCAACTGCGACCCCTGTTCCGCAAGTAGGGGTGGCACGAGGGGGCGTGTCGTTCGAGACGGTGGATGCCACCAGCGAGCGCGTTCTTTCACGCTCCCGAATTAGAAAGGTGGCCTCTCCTACCCGCGCGGCTGCAGAGGTGCCCGTTCTCTGCAGTAGCCCCGCAAGGAAGCGTCAAGCTAGACAAAATTATTCTTGCGGCGCCCACACTTGTGCAGCAGGTCGCGTGGAGGCTCCGAAATAGAGGCAACGCGGGGGCCGCGATACGGGGCGCAAAGACACCACCTCCCTTGTTGTCGCTCCCGCTCTCTTAAGAGTTTCAAAGAAACGCTCTACTGCCAGGCGTGGGGGGCGGGGGGGGGAGGGGGGGAGAGAAACTCACAGTTATAGCGAGACCACTGAAAGGAACCACGAGCTATTTCGAGTGCCTGAGAGTTCCTGCAAACGATGAACAAAACTATCTTAAGGGCAAATGCTTTGTCGCATTTCTAGCATGCTCGATGATATGTCTATAAGAACCGCATGAGTTCACTACACCACACGTATCAAAAACGTTCCAATGGCCATTGTTGTTCTATCCAAGCTTTAAATTTCAGCGTATAAGTGCGCCGCTGCATCTGCATGGCGTTTTGTGAGAGTAGTAGCTTTGTGACGGATGGCTTGCGTGGCTATTTCAATGGTTTCAATATAACGTCCAAATCAAAGATGGCACTAACACTGAAATTTGAACGAATGTTAAGGTGGTGCTGTTACAAACAGTAGACGAGACAGATTATTATTTCACCGCAGGCTCACAGTGGCAACGTGCATGCATGTCTGCAAATTGCGGGCTTATTTTTAATTTGCTATAATATCAAGGATTCTGCGTTTACATTAACGAATCTAATTGTGTACGCAACGGAAGTACCTATAAAATTTGTTTCTGCAATGCTTACTGTAGCGGTCGGTGGTACACCACGACGGTGCAGCTCTTGAATATCGCAAGAGCTTGACGTTTGTGGGCATTTTAAGATAGAAGCCGAGCCAAAGTGAGACAGTCCTTGGTACACCTGAAATAATGGCGGTAGAGTGTTCACGAGTGCGATGCATCTGTCGACGCAAGAACTGTCAAGAATTGCCATTCTCAGCTCATTACTAAAGGCTTTGAAACTGATACTGGCAGGAGCGGCCGGCCACCCGCTTCCTCATAGGGTGAGATCAATCTGTGCAAGAAATTAGATGCGAAGTTCTCAGAAACTTGATGAAAACCAAAGCTCGCAACAGCTCTCTGCATTAAACTTCCCATGTAACAAAGCACGGTTAAATCATTTTCGAAATAACAGAAGAATCCTTGCAAGCCATATTAGTACCAAGAATTGTCGGCGGATATCTGCGATGACCACGTGGAAATCCCAGCTGCTGAGATTATGCTTAGGCCACCTTCCTCCCCCCACCACCCCTTCGCCAATGTAGGGTGGCAAACAGGGTGAGACCTGGTTATCCTCCCTGCTTTTCCTTTTTGCTCGTACACTCACACACTCTCTCTCAAATATTCGATAAATTTTTCCTGTGGTGACGCGAATAGAATTTATGGGAGTGGTAAGGACCGACTGGCCAACCGTCAGAACTACCTGTACTGGGGAAACGACAATCCGGAAGCAACAATGGAACCCGCGCAACATTGTACAAATGGGATTTTTCCTCTCTTTATCTTTCCCTTCTTTTTTCTTCTTCAAGGCAATTTTCGGGCGTGTTCTATTATTACTATTATTTTTTCTGGATACAAGGAACGAAGAATAGTATTGCCCGCCCCACGGCCTTCCTTTTTTGAGCTATAAGAAAATTTCCGTCCGGCATCTCACGCAAGACGGCGCCTGTTTCACGCGGCTTGCCCGCGAGAGGCTTGGCACCCACTTTTTCTCTGTCGCTCGTTTGGCTACTTTGGTTCACATGACTAGCTGCCAGGCGGCCCCGTTCCTACGTCAAACATTTACTTTTTGTCGAGATTGGCAAAGGAATAAGGGTATAACGCCACAAGACAACGCACTGTACAAGAATGTCGACACACGAATCCTACACATATTCACTGCGTTTTACCCGAGTTCCTGCATAGTTATTAAAGCAGTTTTTCAATGATAATGTTCACAGTCATGATCACCACTATCATGACCATCATCAGGCTATTTATGTCAACTGCAGGACAAATGCCTCTTTCGGCGATCTGAAATAACCCCTGTTATGTGCTAGCTTAACCCACGTTATGCCTGCACATTTGCTCCTTTCACCACACCACGCAGTTCCCTGCAATCTTCGACTGCGCTTCCCTTCTCTCGGCACCCATTCTATAGCTCTATCAGAGCATGTGTTATTCGCCTTAGGCATTACACGACATTCTCAGCTCCGTTTCTTAGTCTTAATGGCAACTGGAATATCGCCTACCCTCGTTTGCTTTATAACATATAACATAAATTTTGTTTAAATAAAATCTGTTTATCGTTTCTTAAGGTAGTGGAAAAAATAGAATAAAGATTGACGTCGCAGCCACATTGAATATTTCGTTCTTGTTAAGCTTTCGCATGTCGATAATGTTAGACAGGACTCATTTTCTTTCATCTACTTTAACACACGGCCAGTAAACGCTTGACGCACTCAAAGATTTGCGTTCCCGCGAGAACAATGGAAAGCACGCTCGTTGCAGGCCTGAGCTACGCAAAACGGGCACATCGTGACTGCCTACTCTTGACGGTCGTTTCAGAGCGTCATGGAAATGCTGAGAATGTAGTGGCAGACAACACAGAGCTGTAATGCAGCCAATAAAAGAAATACCGAAACAATGCGCCCAAAGGACAGGTTTCATTTTATGCGATCGAAAATTGAATTAAGGAGTTTTACGTGCCAAAACCACAATCAGATTATGAGACACGACGCAGTGGGGAACTGCGGATTAATTTTGACCACCTGTTGTTTTTAACGGGCACATAAATCTAAGTACACGGGTGCTGCTTCATTTCTCCCCCACGAAATTCGGCCGCCGTGGTCGGCATTTGATCCCGCGGCCTCGTTTTTATGCAATTGAATGCTGACCTGCAAAAGCAGGGTTGTTATATGTTGGGCAAAGCATCTTATTGCACCGTCTCAAAGTTGCGTACTCACGTACTGCGCAGTCTAAGCAAGACATTTCGCTCCCAGATCATCGAATGAAGGCACACGGATTGCATCCCTCTTTCGTGCACTTGAAGCCGAAATGGTGCATTCAGGTCCATGACCGCGTAAATTTCCGATCTGTGCAACCGAAACGCGCGTCGGAAAACACCGCGAGGCACTTAAAACACATGGCAAATGCATGCGTACGATTCCTCCGGGCACACGTGAAACGTGCTGGAAATGCACGCGACAATCTGCGTGTACCCATCAAGCGGGCCCGCATAACGGCTGTGGGAAGTGCGGCCCTTCGCCACTTTCCCGCAGATTGTTCGCCAGCCGCGCAGCTTCCGGGCACTGCGGCAGTATCCGCACCTTTCCGTCTGCAGCCTCAGTGGCAGCGTAATAAGGCGCTCGCTTCCGCTCGTCCTTTCAGGCACCGTAAAAGGGCCCAGCCACGAGGAAAGCCCGGCTGCAGCAGATGCGACCGTAGAGTGCACCTCGCATTTGCTGAGTGATTCGGCTGGTGTTATATGCCCCTTTAATTTGCACCCATTGAGAAGAACGGTCCGCGGAGTGTCTCGGCGCAGCACTCGGGCGACGGGCGCTCGCCGAGTTCGCCGCTCGTCGGCGCCGGCGCGCCGGAGCTGAATGGATGCGTTGCCTCCTAATTAAGGCACATAATGGAGATGTGCTCGAAGCGGTCTGGCTCGCCTTCGTTAAGGCATACTGTCGCTAGATTACCCTGCCAGCTGTGTGTCTGCTTACGCTTTCCTGTGAAGCGGGTATCGTGAGCGACGAACTGTCTGATAACGATGGTTGAGCTTCCGATGACATATCAAAGAGGATGGAGCCTCGGCACTCTGAGAATCGGTACCTCTGCAGTGGTACCTTGTAAACTTCTACAAAACAATAACTTCGATGTAAAGAAAACACGGAAGGAAAAAGAAAGCTATGTGAATTAATTAGTCAGCTTTCATTGCCATTTCCCTTCCTCCCCATGTGGTAACTACGATGAGGGGAAGTCGTACTCGTACACCAAAAATAAAAGCAGAAATCTCCCCCCCCCCCCAAACCCGATTTATATTTACAACGTGTGCTATATTAGATCAGTGGTATGTGCTCCCGTTTTCGGGTGCGATATTATCTTTCGCAGAACATAAATTTCATCTTCCCGGAAGGAAAAGGTGTTAAACGAAGCCGTGTGGAGGATAATTGTACTTTAGCAGGATTGCGACACACCTCTATGTTAACCACATTTTGTATATTACTTCATCACCTAAGGTGAAGAAAACTTAAGTTGTTCACCATCATTGGAAAATAAAGGCAGGTAATAAAATAGGTTTGTCACACTAGATTCTTTTATAGATCGCTTCATCACGCTATTCGCGCAACACGACAAGCTGAGAGAGAGAGAGATAAAATTGGAAAGGCTACAGTCGGGATTGGCCTTTAAATTGTATGTATATTCTGGTTTTTTTTTCTACATGTAATATTTATGCGCACCCACTTCAATCCATCTTTATATGTTCCCTAGCAACATAGTGAATTGTGTAGAGCGCTGTAAACTGCCTCGGAGGCATATTTCTGCCTAGCACAGCAACGCGACGTATCCTGCCTATATATTGCACTCAGGGCGAAAATATGAAAATATGCGAAATACGCTCTTTTATCTCCGTAATCTGTACAAAATATACAGTCACAGAAAACTCAGCGCCCTTCCACTGTGTGAGGACGGATGACCGGCGAAGCTGTGTATGCGGGCCCCTTAACGGCGAAACGGTGTCCGCCGCGGGTCGGCACGACACTGCACTATCTTCGGGATCGGCGCATGTATGGGGAGTGCTTAACGCCTGCTTCACCTCCGCCGCGGGTTGGCCCGGCACTGTGTCATTGTGTGCGTACACACGGACACGATCCCGGGGGAACTAGCCTTTAACAGCTTCACTGTAAAATTATGTCGATGCTACACACATGTTATGCACATGCAGGTGAAGCGAAGTTTTAGTGAAGAAGCTGCCGTATATTAACATGCAAGTAGCGGCGATGCGCACAATTGTATTTACTTTACGCCTATCCAATGTGTAATCTTGGTGGTGGTGGTGGTGGTGTTGCCGCAGGTGAAGTTAGCCTTGCATACATTGCCACCATTGTTCCGCCTGAGCCTCCTATGAGTGCCACTGTGTGTGTCACCACGTGTCGAAGAGCCCCGTGTCTCGCATGAAGGCAATCAGCAGTCGTTGCGCTCTCTTCCTGATTTCCGCCGGCCCTCCGGGGAAAACGACGTGTTCAAAGGTCCTATGCGATAGACCATTCTTTTGCAGGTTGTCAACCATCGCTTTCCTATCTGTGTCAAACTGCGGGCATATACAAATGTCGATGTCGGCGATGTCACCACAGAAAGCACAGAACGGGGAAGCGCATCGTTCCGTCTTGAATAAGTAAGTGGAGTCGGTCCGTGGGTCACACGCTGGTTGTCGTGTCTGGTGCATGGGTCGCCCTAAAGTGAGTGTGGATTGCATTCTGAGGGGTCTGAAAAATCTTCGGCGCTTCTACTTTAGGGACACATGTGAGGGACAGGTATGCAAGAGCGTCAGCTTTTTCATTTCCTTCAATTCATACGTAGACTTATTAAGCTACATCAAGAACCTTCGCGTCGACGGCCTTTCGACACTCGCCGTCTTTATGGCCGTTGCCAAAGCATATGACTGTGCGCTTCACACTGGCATCGTCAACAGACTACAAGCCATGGGTGTCTCTTGACATGAATTTCTTAGAGAGCGACATGTTCAGGTTAAGCTCGGAAATATAATGAGCGAAAAGCGGCGCATTTTCCTCGGCGTCCCACAAGGAAGTGTCCTATTTTCCTTGCTTTATAGTATTGCCATGGCCACCCTTGCAGACGCACTGAAGGTAAGTTTGACGGCTGCTGAAACGTCCATCTACGCAAATGACATCTGCGTTTGGATCTCGGGGTACCAACACGAACGTTTGGCCCGGATAGCTCAATGAGCAATATCCATCATCGATCGTCACTTATCAACGTTTGGCCTATTTTTATCAGCGGAAAAATCTGCTTTCATGCTTTTTCTGGGAGTGAGGCGAAAGTCAACTCGCCTGTCACTGAATATTAGAGGCCATTCAATTCGCCATGCAACTATGTTCGATTCATGGGCATCACCATCGACAGCAAGCTAAAATGGCGATGTGCAGTTGAAAATGTTTTGGCTAGATCAGTGCAAAGACTCAACGCACTTCGTCGCATGGCAGGTGTACGTTGGGGAACCAATCTTTTGTCTATGCTTAATAATAATATTTGGGGTTTTACGTGCCAAAACCACTTTCTGATTATGAGGCACGCCGTAGTGGAGGACTCCGGAAATTTTGACCACCTGGGGTTCTTTAACGTGCACCTAAATCTAAGCACACGGGTGTTTTCGCATTTCGCCCCCATCGAAATGCGGCCGCCGTGGCCGGGATACGATCCCGCGACCTCGTGCTCAGCAGCCCAACACCATAGCCACTGACCAACCACGGCGGGTTTGTCTATGCTTAAACTGAAGGCTGTACCGATAACAAGCCGCATTCTTTATCGGCTCCTGCTGATATCCCCATCCCCGAGCCAATTCGAGCGCTTCGAGGCAGTGCACAGAAAGGGACTTCGCTTGGCGATGGCAGTTCCTGAGGAGGCTTCAAAGAAGGTCAATAATGAAGCGGAGTCTCTTCCACTCCGCCTTTTGACATGTCAGACCTTGCTGATGCAGCTTTTAAGGCTGGGGGAGTCCACCGCAGGCATGGCGCTTCTCCGGCGGCTAAGAGCAAAAAGTCGCCCCCATTTCCATGCGGCGTTGAACACCTTTCGATATTTAGGATAGAAGTGGCCTATAAAAGGATTCGCCTCGACCCGCAATGTTCTTTTTCGGACGTTACGTGCAGCCTCAGTGTACCCCACCTACCGGCGAAACGCTGCATTTCAACTTGCTTGTGCTAGACCACTTGAGCAGTGTTTCGAAGCCACCTACAAGCGTACGCAGAAGGGTCGGTGTGCGTGCACAAACAGACAAGTGCGCAGCGGCATTCTGCATACCTTCCCTTAACGTGTCATAGTCTAGCCGCCTTGATCGCGCGGTTTAGTCTACAACAGCAGAAAGTGCCGCCATTACCATGGCGTTGCGAAAACTACGCACTCACTCCGCACGAGACGTTGTGGGGCTGACGGACTCAATGTCGTCGTTACAACGATTACACCGTGGCCTACCTCGAGACAAGTTTCCAAGGCAATCTCTGGCTCTGATCCAAGTTTCAATGTGTAATCTTGTGCAATATTTATGTTTGTGCGCTGAACAAGCCAGAAATGTATTGGCCATGCAGGATTTATGTTGGTGAACTACATGATTCACAGCCTGTGCCGGAATGCCGGAGAAGTCGACCGAGCAGAGACGTCGACAGGATACGCCGGAGACGTCGACGTAGTGATGGCGCGAGCACGAAGGCGATCTCTGACGATCTGAGGGAAGAAGGATGATGAGATGCGCGTTTGCGAAGAGGCCTGACAGATATGTAAGTACATTTAAAGGTTCTCCTTTCCTTGTACCAATACTAAAGCCACATGCCCATTGTGGAGAGTTAAAAAAATATATTTTTTAGCTTGAATACCTGGAAAGGCAGCGGTGTCAAAAGTTTCAACTTTATGCTTTTTTTTTCTTTTCCTTTCATCTGGTTTGTATTATTGTATATATTCTGCACTAATTCTAGTACAAAACTTAGTTGTGAGCATTCATTTCCTTCCACCCTTTTTCGGTGACCCTTTATTTCGCCGTGACCCCAGAAAGAGACATGACGAGCCTTCTGCTAAACTGCAGCCTCAGCCGCATCAACTGCGTTAGCAACCACTCATCTCGCACTGAAATGTATACACAAAGAGCTCACGGCTTGCAAGGCTGGGCTCCGAGACGTAATTCTATGCACTCAGTCATTACAGAAAGCACCAGCACTGACAGTGATTGTGGCCGTAGTCCCCCATAGCTTCGTGTAGAGTTCACTATAGCGGGCAACCACTCAAAACGACAACGACGGACTCCTTATCAGTGTTGGGCAAAGTGAAATGTTTTTATATCAAAGCAACACTAAAAAACCCTACACCAGTTTTGGTAGATTAATCACTTTCGAAAACTCTTTGTTAATTGGCTGAGAGGTAGGTTAATAAAGGAGATAATGAAGTCCAAACTTCTGTTTCTTCAGTTTATCGCCAAAACTTCAGTGCCAGTACTTCAGTATGATATCACAGATTTCGAAGTAGTATTTTATCATATTGTGGCCGTTATAGTGCAGTGAAAGTTCTTAAAACTTGCTAAGTTCAGTCTTTGGCACCGTTAGAATACATTTAGGTCCATGTTTACTTAAAAACAATTAACTAAACCCAAGGATACAATATCAAAACCTACCTTCTTTTATATTAATTTCAATACCAAAAAATCGACACCAATGACGTCACGCTTCGTGCGACGCCACGAAACACGCCACCATTAAATCTTGCACTACTACTCACACAGCGTGCTGCCCATGACACAGGCTGCATACGGGCACTCTCCTGTATACCAAAGGCAATCTCTTCTCCGCTTGCGCTATGCGTTCAGGCGTGATCGAGTACACGGGGTCCTTCTTTCGTATTCGATGCGATCGCACTAGCCGTTCTACTCCAGATATTCCGAATGCTTGGGAAGTCTCATGATTTTGTGATTACTGGTGGTTCGTCGGCTGGACCTAGATGTGCTGCGTTAGCGTTTTCTTACATTGCGATAGTAGTCATAAAGTGGATGTGGGCTTGCTGCACTCGTCCCTTTTTATTGCACCATCGTCGGCATTCTTCCGTCATCGTGGCGTCTTCGTGGGGCCACTTCTTCATTTTTAGCATTCCCCTCACTACTGCCAAAAAAACACGACATTGCCCACAACCATTGGAAATCGAAGTCCTACCAGTAACGTCCTCGTGTGTATGCGATATTTATTTATTTATTTATTTATTTATGTAGAGAATACCGCAGGCCATCAGGAGGCCCTAGCAGGAGTGAATATATATACACTCAACTAATACAAAATACATGCAATTCCGATGAATCAATACAAAAACACCAGTATTATAACAGCAACAACAACAAATAAGGTAGAAAGTGTGATAACAAATACAAACTAAAAGAGGGTGCTTTTGCGCACCTATAAGCGCTCTAATAAATGCCAACGCTGAAGACCACCACAACTCTTCAAGCACCTAAAGGTTAGGTTAGCCTATACAATCAGGCTAGTAAAGAAATACACGAAATACTGCAACATATCTTATTAATGACTTAGTAACATACTTAATCATTAATTATAATATATTTTATTTTCTTCCTTTTACCTGACACCATGCTTATTTACGAGCATTGCCTTCGGAAAAACCAACGCTTCGTTCTTACTTTCTATATAAGAGCTTAAATAGAGACTGGAGGGACAGGAACGACCTAGATATGAATTATGGTAGCACACAAGTGACATAACAAAAATTGACAGTCACTTAAGCATGCTTATGTGGTTTTATTGCGAAAGCATTACGATTTCTCTAATTAAGTAGCTGCGTCCATGATACATGACGCAATACATTGTCACGTGCCCTTCACAAATCTACCTTAATCCACCTTGTTCTAATTTGTACCAATCTTAATCCATCTTAATACCACCTTACTCCACTTTTCTCCAATTTAACTTACCTTCATTCGCTTTACTTCACGTTAATTTACTCCACCTTCACTCACCTTACTCTCACTAGTTCTAACTTCAATTCACTTTCCTCTAATTAACTTTTATTAACCTTAATTTATATTTACCCAGAATTAATAGTAATTAACACTGTTATATCATTTACTATCTTCTGCATAACTATGATATCATACAAGCAGATGATGACGTCACAGATGATGATTATGATCTTTGGCACCATCACTTGATCGAGCCTGGTTTTCTGCCTTATGGTACCTATAATGATTTCGCAATAAAAGTTGCCAAAAAGACATTATTCCAAGCGTCAGAGCGGAACACGACAAGAGAAAGTGAGAGAGAGAGAGAGGCAGATAAAAGAGACGAGAAAGGCAGGGAGGTTAACGGAAGACAGATATCTAGTTTGCTACCCTGTACTGGGGAAGGGGCAAGGGAAGACAGAAAGATGTAAAAAAGAAAAAGCGGACAAACATTCAAAGAACGAAAAAAAAGGAAATAACACACACATAGGAACGCAGGAGTGTCACCGTCGTTCAATCAGATCGCTTGACCGGAGGAACCTCAATAGCGCCTCCATCGTCTTCTGGTGTGAAGATCGCGTCAGCCAGCACTCTTAAGATCGTCTGCTCAGAAAGCAGCCGGTCATCAAGGCATACGAACGCCGTCACGAGCGACTGTCTTTGGGAGCTGTAGAGAGGACAATAACAGACGATATGTTAGATTGTTTCCTCGTTGCTGCAACTATCACAGGCAGGACCGTCAGCCATTCCGATGCGGCAAGCAAATGCATTCGGGAAAGATACTGCAAGCCACAGTCGTCAGAGAACAGTTGGCTCGATTAAGGATTGTCCAGATGGAATGTGTAGCCGGAGGGATGGGTCCAGGCGCGCTGCAGTCAAGTATATCGGAAACCTGGCGTGTTCCACATTTATTGCGTGGCATCACAAGCTAGTATGCGAAGGTTTGTCGTTGCAACAGTTCTTGATAGCGGCATGGTTTCCTTCACGGTATCTTCGTGAGGCCTCCTAGCAGCTTCAACGGCGATTTTGTTGCTCATGATGCCGCCGTGTATTGGGAGCCTCCGAAACATGATGTCATGTCCTTTCTCTGCTAGCTAGTGATATACGTGTCTTATTTCTAACACAAGTTGGTCTTGTGGTCCACGACGTAGAAGGGACAGAAAATAATGCAGGGCTGCCTTCGAATCGATGAATTGCTCATGTTCGTGAGAGATATTTTCTTGGATCATGCGAAATGCGTTGGGAAGGGCAGCAAGCTCTGGAGCAGTCGACAAATATAACAGAAATAAGAACCAGATGGATGCGTTAAATAAAGTAAGAAAATAAAAATAGTGAAAAGAACTAAATACGAGACTCCCCGAGACAAATCACGCCGTATTTTTCGTCTCAAGAAAGTGAAGCAGTGCTTTCGTGACTGGGCGTTTACTCAGAGTTGTTGACAGGCGTGATAGTGTACTAGCGCTACGATGCTGTCGGCGTTGGCAGATATTGATTGCGTCAGATAATTTCTTTCCGCCGCGAAGCAGTCGAGATCAGTAGCAAGGAAAGGGTGGATTCTTCATAGGAGCTAAGTGAAAAACAGAATATGCGTCGATAGAAGCAATTTGTTCTCTCGAGTCTGTTTGCTAATTTAAGTTCACGCTGAGACAGGACCTGTCGGCTTATTACCAAAAAGGAACGCGAAGAAATTGCAAACTTATTCATGTCGTCTTGATTAAAATATTCGGATTGCTGCACGGCGTAGATTGCACTCGCGAGTGTTTATTGTGAACATCTGACATGTCGCATCTGACATGTCGTAAAGCATACGAACTGTTAATTCATGTCATATTTTAATGCCAATTCAACAGTTTAATCAGTTGAGAACCAAGGAACAGTTTGCAGCGCAAGAAACAAACGAACGAGCAGACAAACAAAAAAAAATAACTTGAAGCGCGTTTATTTTTCTTCTTTTCGCGTTGGTTGACACACGACAAAATAAAGGAAATAAAATAAATGCAACTAAGAGAACTAACGTGTATGAGCCGACACCCAAAGACGTCTCTGCTTAACCAGTTGTTAATAAAAAGACCCAAATACCTTTTCATGGCGAAAATGGGCTTCGTCCCAGGACATCTCCAAATGAAATAACACGCATATGGTTGATGCGGGGAGGAGCAAAACACTTGCGATTTTTCGTCGCCTAGAAAGTGCACAACAATCGCTTGCTCATGGCATATGCGGCGGCGGCGGCGGTGGTGGTAGTGGTGGTGGTAGCGGTGGTGGTAGCGGCGGCGGCAGCGGCGGCGGCGGCGGCGGCGGTGGTAATGGTACTGCAGGAGAGATTAGCTTGGCAGATCTGGCCACCCCCTGTTCAGCCTCAGCCTTTCTTTCCGCGCGAAATTTGTCGCCCTGTGTCAACAAGTTTTGTCTTTGTAGAAATATGAGAAGAATGCGCGACACTTCCTTGCGCGCTATCCGCTGTCTTTCAGAGAAGATTAACTGTTCTGCACGTTCGTGAGGAAACCCTTTTCTTCCCATACTGTCCAGAAGCCTCCTGCTTTAAAGACTAAAGCGCCTGCAGGCCTAGATGAAATGTACGTTGGCCAGTTAATCGCACTTCGTGCAAGATGGAGAAGCAGCTTCGCTGACTTCCATACATGAGTGTGGGCCGATCCTGTTCTGAATCTGTATAGGAGGATGGCTTCCGCGCGGCGAAGTCATTGTACAACACAGGACTGATGCGGTACGTGGTCTACAAAGGGAACGAAAGTGGCAACAAACTGTCTTTTAAAGAAGTTGGTGATTCACCAGAGCTCTCACTGTTGGTTGCTTTGAAAGGGCTTCCTCGATGAGGGCATCTGCCCTTTCGTTGCCAATGACGCCAACATGGAAACGCCATTGAAACGCCACTGAAACGTTGTCTTATTCCCTTAATCATTCTTAAGTGATGCCAGCGATTGACTACAGAACTTGTCTGGAGTCGAGCGATGAGAGAGTTGCTGAATTTACAGACTTCGAGTCCGAGGCTTTCTCTGCAGGTGCATTTTTCAGTTTGCGAAGAGCAACAGTGAATAGCTGCACTTTCTGCTATAGTCGAATAGACTACACGTTCCAAATGGCCAGACCATGCAGTACCGAGAGATGGTATCCAATCTGCAACCGCACAGCTATTTTAATCCACGCTGACCGTTAAGTCTGTGCGGACATGGAGGTGGTTGGCAAAATTTGCATTCAAGTGCTCGAGCACCAAACAGTGCTCCTCAGGAGAAGGCGCCAACCTCATTGGAGTGCAGCCCAGGTATATTAAAGTCCGGAATGATGTCCTAAAGCATCCAGTGTAGACTATTCAGGTCGAGGACTCTTAAAGCATTTTAGTGCAGCATAGAAGTGGAATTGATGCACGGGGATGTGCATCAATTCTGAGCAGAGCTTTTCTGGGGAAAACTTCACTCAGCCAGAGATGTTGGGCCAGCAGCGCTTGGGACGCCCCTAGACGTAAGTGAAAGAGACGGCCTCGTATATGCCTCTCTTCAAGGCCTAGAGGCCGTATATGGGAAATAACTCCGCTCTTCCCTGGGCGTTCCAAAGGCAGCCTCACTTGGTCAGGAATGGAAGTAAGCATGCAGAATTGCCCGTTCACGTGATCTAACCATCGGGATTATTTGCTTTTGATTTATGAAGTGGCACAAAAAGAGCAAGCACATAATCTTGCGCCCGCACCGTAATGCTGATGCACATAGATGGAGCGGATTAAAAGATTTGGACGAACAACAGATCCAGAAAGTCGACATTAAGCCGAACTGTCATTAGCGCTGCATGGCTATCCTGGTTAGGACTACAAATGTCTGTGTTCTTTGTATGACGCTCTTCGAATAGGTATATGTAGTCGTGCGTTAAGACTTAGACGAAACATTGGCAAAGAATAAAACGTCGAGAAAAGGATGAACCGGGGAGCGGGCAACTCATTCGACTTCCATCGTAGGTAGCAGAAGCATATTAATTAGCCGACATTAGCTAGTTAGCATGGGCATTATGGTGTCGTTGTGTCTCTGTTATCAAAAACCCAGCATTATGCCTGCCGGAACGGCTCTCCCAGGAATGCTATGCATTGTTTAGTGAAAATATCAAATTACCTTCTTTTTTCTGGCCGGTAATAAATATATGCACTAAATACTACAAAATAAAATGAATGTAAGCCGCACCCAAATTTGCTGCTGAGTGATCTTCTTTTACATGGCGCATACACACAGAAAAACACATAACATAAAACTAACAGTTGCGTCAGCGTGGGTAAGAAAATGGAAGTAAAATTATTTTAGGACCTTTTGCAAACGTAATCGTCGAAATTCACGACATTTCCAACGTTCGTCAAAATTCGAAGCACTGTCCGCGCAATGCCATGGCTAACTTCAGTCTTCCTGATTCGATACATCAACGAGAAGGATCCATTTTTTATTCAGCATGCTCGCAAATGACGCAATGAAGTATAGGCCGTTCGCTCTGTCACAAGCGGCCCTATAGGCTGGCGGACACAAAGAAATGCAGCAACCTTTCGTGGCTCCATGCACAGCAGATGCACGAGGTCATGATTACATGCAGATCTTCCACTGTCTCCATACCACTTCTCCCGAGTGCAGGGTAGCAAAATGGACGTGCGTCTGGTTAACCTCCCTGCCTTTACTCTCTTCTATCTCCTCCTCTCTCTCCACTGTCTAATAGGCCTGTTATATAATTTTCCTAGCACAGTCCGAAGGATAAACCTTTGATCTTCGTTGTGTAGTCGATGACCGCTCCTGAACGCTGTCTTTGTCGCAGCGGCACCTCATATTTCATCATACCCTAGCGATGAGCGCAAGCCACACGCGAAATCTACTTCTCGGTCATCGGCTGGTAGACGGTATTGCGACAGGTATAGCGAAGGCGACGCGTTGCGACAGCGTCCGATGTTCTGATCGCAAACACCCTAGAGACGCATCTACTTCAGAGCTTTGTTGAACAGCCAGCGTTCCGCCCTAATCCTTATTGACTTCACGAATGCATTTGTATCTCCCTTTCTATTGTCAGCCTATAAAAAGCTTTAAACTAAAATGTAACCCGAAAGGCAAGCATTCGGAAATTCTAATTTTTCTCATAGAAGGTTATTGGTCGTATGTGGCCTCAGGATACTTGATGCACTGCCGTAAGCTTGCATACATAAGACTTAAAAAGAAAAGGAAATATGTCTGGTTGCGGTAGACAACTTGCTAAGGGTAAGAAATTTACATATATAGCGTCGCGCGGCTCCGAAGCCACAATACAAGAAAAAGTGGAGGTGTGTGTGTGTGTGAAAACTTTTATTGTAATGAGGTCCGGAGGCTCGACTTCTCAAGCCAAGGTGGGGCGCTCCCACGTTGGCACTGTCAGGCCAAGCCTTTTAGCGACATCATGGGTCCTCTGGACTGCCCTTAGTTGGTCCTCAAACAATGGGCTTTGAATCCTTTTCTCCCACTGTGTCCATTCTTCAACGAGGTTGGGGAGAGTCCCGGCATACCCCGCCAGCATATGTCTGATTCCAATGATGCCATTACAATCATTGCAGTCCATCTTAATCTCCCTCTCTGGATATAGTTTATTAATGGTGTACGGTGTGGGATATGTACCCGTTTTCAATAAGCGCAGTGAGACTGCCTGAGCCCTGTTCAGTTTTGAATGTGGCAATGGGAATTGCCTGCGTCCTAAATAGTAGTGTTTGGTAATGTCATTGTATGTTATTAAATGACCTCTAGATTCCCTGGCTTGATGGTGAACGGCTCGGTTGTGACTGTCACGGTTAGCAAGTCCTCGTGACAAAAGAGGTACCTGATGACGGTATTTGTCCCGCAGTATTTGAATTAGGCTGACCGTGGAAATGATAAACGATGCAATGTCTGTAATAGAAGACCCGTCGTTGGCAGCTTGACTCAGTGGTGAAGACACTGATGATTCGCGGTCGCAAAAGTGGCGCAGTTTCGAATCGGTGGGGCCTCTTGCACCCTTTCGCGCCCAAATTTCTCGGTGAATGAGATCATTTCTAAAGCTCCATATTTCTGTTTTTTTTTACATCTATTGCGGCATTTTCACGTAAGAGAAAACAACATACGACAGAGCAATATAGGAAACGACAGGACGGATATTTTCTTCTGTGCGCTATATACCTGTTGCACTACAGAAATTCAAACATTGCTAGCTTTTCTGGTCATGTCTTCTACTGATATCCGTAAAAATAGCACGGAAAGTATATACGCTTTCTGTGAAATTCTTATGGATATTGAGCCAAAGAAAGTGTGTAAGGACAGTTAATAATAATAATATTTGGGGTTCTACGTGCCAAGACCACTTTCTGATTATGAGGCACGCCGTAGTGGAGGACTCCGGAAATTTTGACCACCTGGGGTTCTTTAACGTGCACCTAAATCTAAGCACACGGGTGTTTTCGCGTTTCGCCCCCATCGAAATGCGGCCGCCGTGGCCGGGATTCGATCCCGCGACCTCGTACTCAGCAGCCCAACACCATAGCCACTGAGCAACCACGGCGGGTGTAAGGATAGTTGGCTGGGCACGTGGTACCATTGGTCTACATATGAAAAATCTTCAGAAGCGATGACGAAGTTACACTACACACGTAATGTTCTCCGAGCAGGTAGAATCCAAGCAGTGGGGCAGCCTAACAAGAGGAATGAATGGTCGCATAGCCGGGTCTAGCAGGCGAGTGCCTTCCTCGGGCGCACACGCACGGCCGGGCGCTCGCAGGCCCAGCGGAGCGGGTGAGCGGAGGGGGCCTGCGGGCGCATTCGGCAGCGATGCGCGTCTAATTAAGCACCTCATCACGGGACCACGATTCCCGATAGCCCGCGAGACCGGCTGATTAAGAGGTCGCCGTTAGTGCCTAACTCCCGTTCCCCTAGCGCAGCCCTTTTCTGCTGTTCCTTGTCTCCCTTCAAATCTGGTGCGCTCGCCTTCCAGACACTGCCATTCATTACTTCCCGACATACGAAACGATATTTACCACCAAAATCAATTATGGTTTCTGACATTAAGTGCTGTAGGAACTCAATATCAAATGAAGTGATTTAACCTCCCACAGCACCCCCCCCCCCCCGGATTTATCTTGTAGTGGACAACGAACACTTGACGACCACTGTTTACTTAGCTACATAAGTGCAGGCACCACAAAAAGTACGCCAAATTTCACATACACACTCTATATCTATCGCCTGTAAGAAGAGACGTAGAATTCAGAATGTTTATGCAAAGCAAACTGCTGTGAATGAACACAGCAAGGAAATCAGGCAAATTAAATGAACGGTCGAGAGCTTCGACATAGGGTGACATGGCATCATGTGCTGGGGTAGGAAACGTGCACAAAACGTCTAGAACACGAACTGCACGCAAAATATTTTCTAATTTTACCACGCAACGACCGTTTAAGTCAGCTTTAATAAATGCCGTCTACTATCGCGGCCACTATGACAGACCACGCGAGAGTGTGGCAAATGGCCATGTCCGTGACCGACAATTACACTCTTTGGCTGGAATTGAAATTAGTGGCCGATTAGTGTCGCTTCGTCAATGGCTAGGACCTCCCCAAAATTGTGTTCCTTCGCTCACTTCTGTCAGAAAACTTCACTTTGGGCTGTGCTGAAGCGTACAGTCTTCGGCTAATCATTGCTACGCTAGATGTGTGTCTTTATCTGACATCAACAGGCGGTACCATCCGTATGTGCAATGCAGCAAACATCACGATGTTATTTCCTGAGGTCGACGATTTGCAGTTCTTCTCAACCTCTGTGCACCAGCTTTAACATTATAATCATCAGGAACGTGGAGCCGAAACACAGCGCCGCAGTACGCGTCAATGTACCACGCCGGTTAGAAACATGTTAGCCATCCCGACGCCACAGCTGTACTGTGAGGGAGGCGCCGTAGGGGTGGGAGTGGGGGGGGGAGGGATTCCACATTATTCTTGACCGCTTTGGGCTCCTGAACCTGCACCTAAGTATATGCAGACGAGCGTCTTTGCATTCTGCCCCCAATCGCAGTGCGGCTGGCGTGGCTAGAAATGGAACCTGGGACATTGTTTTGGGCAAAGAACGCTCCAGATGACCAGGAAAGTGGCCGGTGAAAACAATTTGTGCAGCTGCAGTATGCCAGCACGCACCGTTTTACTTTTTTTACCGTTCAATTTCAACCTCTTATCACTGTCGCCTCTACCATGCGAGAATGTTTGCCAGTCGTTCAGTTGTACAATTTTCTTGTGCTCACGCCCTCTTTTTAGGTGTGGCACCGACAAAGAGAAGCGCAGGGTTAGGAGATCTGCCTTTAACTTAACAGATGATCTAACAAAATAGCGAAGCGTATGCCCGTGAACCACTGTCATGCATAACGAATAAACACTTATCCAAGCAGGAAAGAAACAGTTAAATGTTATTTTAATACAATGCTGTGACTTTCCAATGTAGAATCGGCATTCAGAACCTAAAACAAGCTAATGGAGCCGGCAGTAAAAGAGACCCTCAGATGAGAAGGCACGCGAATGTAGAGTAAGGAAAGCAGCACCTGGACAGTAGTGAACACTGAGAAGTTGAGAAGGAGGCTCAGCCTTACCTTGACAGTTAGCAGATCTAGAAGTAACGGAATCCACAAGGGACAAGCAGCAACATCATTCCAAGGCGCAACGTCACGAACAGCGCGCGGTCACAAGGGAACTACCATGTACGAAGCAGCCTTTAGTGTCACGTCAACATCGAAAGGTCATTAATATCACCGCGTGCGCAAGCTTGACCGGAAGGATAGGCGTCGTTCAGCGGCTATTTAGGAGGCAGACTGAGGGAACCGCGAACAGAGGTTCTTGACTGGACGCAGTCCAAACTGCGGCGGAAGCGCGCAGCTTCAGTGCCTGAAGAGCGCAACGCGTCACTTCACGTAACACAGTCACAACATCCACACAGATCCGTCCTTGTGAAAGCAGCTCTAGCAGCTCTTTTGATCGCGTCTCTCTGGACCGTCACTTCGGTCACCCAGCGTCTCCTCGATGATGATTGAAGTAAAGGAGTGTGAAAGGGCCGGTGACAGGCGGTGGCAGAAAACGTCACGGCAACGCGCCCGCACGATTGACACTGCACAGAGCTGTCGGAAGAGAAAGGGGGCGGGCGCCGGGATGCCTCACAAAACTGTCGCAAAGGACAAAAGTCAGCGCTGCGTGGGCCGTCCCAAGAAGAGCGCAGACCTCGGGCTGCCGGCGACGACGGCGCAGCGCTCGGCGCGACTGTCAGCCCGGGCCTGATTTTCGCGCCGGAGGGAGAGGTGCACCGAGGGGCCGCCGCGGCTGTGGGCTCTGCGCTTATCGCGGCGGCGGCGGCGGCGCAGGCTTAGAGGCCCTAGCGCCGCGCCGTGGCTTGCGTCGTTACCAGGCTCGAGTCCGGAATCACGTGGTGTGCGGCAGGTTGAATGCGGCGCGACGGCCCCCTTTGCTCTGGCAATGCTCGCAGCTGCGTTGACAGAAACAGACAAAAAACGAGACTGCGGGGAAGTGCGAAGCAGTGCGGGACGCTCCTGACAAGAAAATGAAGTCCTAACCGATGCGCGCCGCGAGTGACTGGCCTGACGAAGCGACGTGAAAGGCTCGAGAGCGCAGAGCGGATGGCGCCTTCGAGCGCCAAGCACGATTTTGCAATGAAAGAAGCTCTGATTTGAGCGCACGGACAACGTCCAACGATTTCAGCTCCCTATGTCGCTTTAGCAAACAAAAGAAAGCCCTACGTCGAAGAGCCCGGGTCGGTGGCGAAGAGCCTTGCTCGGGCAATCTTGATTCTTACCGACTTACCATGTGATCCTTTTGCGACTTATGGTACGTACGGACAGGACACGAGATATTCATTTATTGGTGCAAATGCATTTTTAACTTGAATGGTTTGCATATTTCATTTTATTTGGACATAATCGATGCTTGGGGCACAGAAAAATTTCTTTTGAGGTTTCGAGCGACTCTGCGTTCATTGTTGTATGACGCAGATGACTATAGTGGATGTTATTTACGTTTTCCTTGTTCTCTTGTGTGTGTGTTCTTTTTGTTCTTTTTTTTTGGAGATTTAAACTGATTAAGAAATTTTGTGGTGCATCGAAGACAAATTGACTTGTTCAGATGAATTATACCTAAAAGGCCGGACATGCGCGACAAGTTGTGATGTCCAGACAGTTGATTAAAAAAACCACTAATTAAATTTCTTATTTCAATTCATGTAGGACACACGCGGAAATAGCGAAATCGATAGACAAGCACCAACTTCGACATAGCCGTCCTTAAAAGGCGCTGCGAAATACACTGGCTTTCCACTTACCAGTTTTACAGAGGCATTTCTCCCTGTTAAAGACAATCTTAACTGGGGCACCAATGAATTCTTTAGCAGATTTTGAGGACGAAGGTTCCGAATATTGTGTTCGTCTATGAATTTTTATTAAGCAGACATGACGTCACTAGTGCTAGGCTTCAAGTTCGCGATTGCAGCATATCCCCTAAAAGGTACGATGAGAGAATTAATTACATAGGCCTGTTGTGCATGTTAGAAATATAAATGATCGAAGCATGGAAGGGAAACTCTTTCCCTGTGCTTAAGGCCAGAAAATGAGCAGCTATACCTACGTAGCAACACAAGCCCACGGAACACGTGTGCACATAACGTGGCATCATACGACATAAGATATACCTATAAAAAATCTTCATTGTAAAAACTACTAATGTGACCGTTTACTTTGTAGACCCTTTAAAGGGCAGAGAAAGTGGTAAAGGTAAAGAATGTTTCCTTATCATTGTGTTCTGAGTGTCAAGTAAGTTAGGACTTGGGGAATCTAAACAAATAAATTTATCAGCGATGCATTCTGCTTCCACAGGTCATGCTCGATATAGTTATGTGCTTTACTTCCGCACATTGGGTAACGACTCTCCAATAGTCTACGATTTTCCAGTACAAATTTTAAAAAAATGTCTTTGCCCGTAAGGTCAGTTTAATATTGGTGCACAAACATTCCTGTCTCTATATATATCTCTGTATCTTGAAAGCATATGGCACATGTGAGGTGTTCAGTTGAATATACGTGTTGAGGGCATTGATTGATTGAAAACATCTTTATTTGTCGGATATTCGTAGAACTCGTGGGTGGGCCGCCTATTCCGGTAGCCCACTGGTTACTACTGCTGCGCTGGCCCTCCCCACCAGCCAGTGCTGACGGTCAGGATCATCGCTGAGCAGAATAGCCTCCCACTGCTCTTTTGAGGGATTTGGAATGGGGTCAACTATGGGATTAAATTGGCAAGCCCACACCATGTGGTAGAGGTTAGCTACCTCTCCACAGTGTGGGCATTGCGGGGAGTACAGTGTAGGGTACCACTGGTGTAACTTAGCTGGCGTTGGGTATGTATTAGTTTGGAGTCTCCTAAGAGTGTTCTCTTCCAACTTATCGAGGGATTTATGTGGTGTTGGGTACTCCTTCCTGGCTGTTCTGTATGGTGCGAGATGGTCAGCATACACTGCTAAAGCAGTTAGGTCCCAGCACTCTTCACGGTCATCAGGGGGAGACGCCCGGTATAGAAGAGCTCGGGCATGCCTGTGAGCGGCTTCGTTTCCTCCTGGTAGTTCCAGGTGACCGGGAAACCAGATGACTGAGGCTTGGCTGGGTGGATGCTTAGTCAGCAATGACAACCCTGACCTGTGAATTAATCCATTATTGAAGTTGCGACAGGCGTTCTGGGAGTCAGTGAGCACAACGGCGTTGGGGTTAGATGCTATAGCTAATGCAATAGCTGCTTCCTCTGCGTGAGTGGGGTTGGATGTTTTCATCGAGGCGCAATTCACCATCAATCCTGAAGGCGTTGAGACCACAATAGTCATCACTCCATTCTTTGGCCCTGCGGCGTCCACATAGAAGGTGTTAGGTCGCTCGTCCCATTTCTTCTGCAGGGCTTCCCCTCTTGCTTTTCTCCTTTCGATGTTATATGCGGGATGCATGTTCCGCGGAATGGGGTACACGTTGATGCGTCTCCTCACATCACGTGGTACCTCTTCCCTTTGGTCTATCGTATAGGGCAGATTAATGTGGATCTTTTCGAGGAGATCTCTACCTGGTTTTGTGAGTGCGAGCCTATTGAGTTGTGAGAGGTATTGTGCTTCCCACATCTCTTTGAGGGTATTATGTACTCCTAGAGCCATGAGCTTTGCCGTTGGCGTGGAGTTTGGTAGCCCCAGTGCCGTCTTGTAGGCCTTCCGGATCAGTGCCTCCAACTTTTGAATTTCCGACTTGGAGAGGTTAAGGAATGCCGTCCCGTACAGTATCCGAGAAATCACGAAAGCCTGCACCAAGCGGATGGCGTCCCTTTCCTTCATGCCATGGTGCTTATTTCTGATACGATGCATCATCCGGAGGATTTGCTCGGTGGATGTTGTAAGCTTCTTCATAGTGCTGGTATTCTGTCGCCCCTGCGGGATATACAGCCCTAGGATCTTGATCTCCGTGGGTTTCGGTACTGAGTGGTTGTCTATATACACCGTGATGTTCTGTGCCAGGGGTGTCCTCGGGTTCTTCAGGATGAGCAACTCGGACTTTTCCGGCGCACACTGGAGGCCTCTTTCCCTGGCGTACTGGTCCACCGTGTCCGCTGCTGCTTGAAGACGCTCCTCGATCTCGGCGTCACTCCCAGAGTTGCACCAGACAGTTATATCATCCGCATACAATGTGTGTTTGATACCCGGGATTTCGGAGAGAAGGCCTGGTAGATCTTTCATAGCCAAATTGAACAAAAGGGGTGACAGTACCGCCCCTTGCGGAGTTCCTCTAGGGCCTAGAGTGATGGGATCTGATTTTATTCCACCGAAGTTTATAGTGGCTTGCCTTGCTGATAAGAAGTTTTTGACATAGTTGTAGGTTCTGGCGCCACAGTTGGTGTCGGCGAGGCTTTGAAGAATATTTTTATGCAGAACGTTGTCAAACGCTCCTTTCAAATCAAGTGCCAGGATGGCCCTTGTCTGTGACTTGGGTGGTGTCTCAAGGAGATCCTTGTACAGGTACAAGAGGGCGTCCTGGGTCGATAGGTGAGGGCGAAAGCCGAATTGAGTGTTAGGTAGGAGGTTGTTCTCTTCTAAGTATCTACTGAGTCTCGTGTTGATGACTCTCTCTATGAGCTTGCCCAAACACGAGGTCAGCGATATCGGTCTAAGATTATCCAGTTTAAGGGGTTTGTTCGGCTTCGGAATGAAGCGAACCTCGGCCGTCTTCCAGGATATTGGTAGCGTTCCTGTAGCCCAATGCTGCTCGTTGAAGCATTCCACCAGCGAGGTGATGGTGTCATCGCTGAGGTTAAATAAGAGCTTTGCTGTTATTTGATCTGGACCTGGAGCTGCATTTTTTCTCATGGCCGCAATTTCTGCTTTGATCTCTTCTTTCGTGAGTGGGATGTCCAGCTTAGCATTCGGCAGCCCAGAATACTCCGGTTGTTCCACGACTGGGTCCGTGCACAGATACCTGGTCTTGAGCTTTTCCATCAACTCTGTGTCCGTACCCGGGATGGTGTGTACAATCTTCGTGAGCCTGTCTTTAGTGGCCGACTTGCTGCTGCTGGGGTCGATGAGGACACGCAGGAGCTTCCAAGTCTTTGACACACCTAGCTTCCCCTGAATACCATCGCAGAGCGTATTCCAGTTCTGTCTGGCCAAGGATATGGCGTAGGATTCTGCCTTTTTGTTTATCTCATCTATTTTTTTCCTTAGTTTGCGGTTAAGCCGCTGTCTTCGCCATCTCTTTGTCAATGAGTGTCTTGCTTCCCATAAATGTAGAAGGTGCGGATCGACCGCTGGGCAATCTTCTGTCGTGCAGACCTCTTTCGTAAAGGCTTTCAAAGCTTGCACCTCACCCTTAACCCATTCCTCTAGGTTTGTAATAGGGTTTGCAGTAGATGCTCGGGCCTGTCTCCACCTGTCCCAGTTCGTAATTCTTGCGATACCTATTTTGCGTTTGCACGCGTTTGTGCTTATCTCCAGAGTGAGGATGAAGTGATCGCTTCCCAGGTGGTTTGAGTGTCAATTGGAATATGAGCTATGGTAGGGGCAGCTTTCATTCACAGCTTAAGCAATTTTTACGCTCGAAAGTTTGATTGCGCCCCATCCTAACTTACTGTATGTGTGATGAAAATGAGTATTATTTAGCTCAAAATATGGAACTTAATTATTATTGGTACCAGAGAGCGCATTCCACAGAAGATTCTCGTGGCCTTGGAATGCTCACTAGTAAGTTTTCGTACATCTGCATTTTTTGTGCGTTATTATGCCCAAAACTTCCAAGTGATAAAGCTGTTTTTACATTGTTTGATCCTAGCGTAATATGTGGGACTGTGTCAGGGACATTGCTTTTGGTTTATATCAAACGACATCTGTTTTTTCGGTATTTCCATTGAATGTACGCTCCATGAAAATAGCTTCCAGTACATCTTATTAGCTTTAATGGCTATTAATGGTGAAATGGGCGTTCCTGCCAACGTCTCTCCAGCCGATACAAACGAAAGTACATCTATAACTTCTGTACAAGAAGCCACTGCACTGGTTTATATGCAAATAAGCTTTACTGTGGCTGTCAGGCATAACGATGATGAAATGCTGCTTGAGTCTTGTGAAAGAGCGGATTTTTATAAAAGAATGTGCGTACAACTGAAGTCGGCTAAAGACAATACGAAAACAAAGTTAATAAATAAGATGACTGCTGCTTTTCTGAAACACTTTAATAGAATATTCCTTTGCCTTTTTACTGCCTGAGAGAGCTGTAAGCATGATAATAGCATGTCTTTCTTGAAGAGGTCATTCGTATTCTTTAGCCGCAAGAAAGTAAGCGTGATTTAGTAAATCAAGACAAAAAGTTCAATCAACTACAATGTGGTCGTTTTCACTCAGAGATCTAAGAAAGACAACAACCGTATATACTCTTGAAATGGACGCTTGTAGCACGAAAATGCCGTTAATATATCAAGTGAATATCAAGCGTCTTATGGCGCTTACCTCTTTCATGGCACTGCATCATACAACAGGGGCTTACACTTCTGTAGCAGGTTACAGTTAGCAAACCAAAGCATTAATTAGCTAGCTTATTTACAGCTAGCCAAAAAGCTGAGCCGGGCACCCGGAAATAAACGAGATGCAGAGATATATGCTCGGCTGTCCGCAGGGTGGCTATTCCCGTGCGAATGGGTAATAACAGTAACACATGTGCCTGTCACCTGGTAATCACACCCTCACCATACAGGTAGAAGCACGTTCCGTTTCCTTCTTTGTCTTCGTATCTTCTTCTTGTTTCCGCGATGGCTAACACTAGTGTTTACAGCAGTGCCGTTACAGCTTGCTCAATGAATTAGTTACGCATCTCTGGCTCCTTCTCCAACAGAAATATTTAACGAAGCAGAAGGTTGCATTTCTCAATGCGCAGTTTCTGTTTAACATTCACTACCACATGCAGACGGCAACTGCTGCCATACTTCACGTGATTAAGCGGTTCTGTTGAAAGAGGGGTTTCGCTTTTCATAGCAATGCAGCATCCTCTAGCACAGGCCTAACTTTCTAGATGCCATAGCTCTGAAAGCTTTCGTGGTTCGTCGCGAATTTACCAAACGCATACATTACTATCCCTGAAACCAGGTTGGCTCCGAACACAGAAGGCGCTTAGGCACCCATCTGCTCTCACCAGGCACGTACCCAGGATTTCTTCTTCGAGGGGGGGGGGGGGGGGGGCAGGCAGTTTTACTAGTACAACTATGAATAATGCCCACCATTCGCCACAAGTACGCGTAAATCCACAAGAGGGAATTGAAATAAGGTGTACCTACAGGAACGCCTGTGAGATACACCACTCCTTTACTTGGCAAACAGGGAAGCACATCAAATGGACTCGCGCATGACAGAAGCGCAGGAACAACGCAGCCAAGCACAAATAAACAAGCGAAAGTAAAAAAAATAAAGATTTCTAGTAGCGTTTTTTCAATTAGCCCTGAACGAATTATTGAGAAATATATATGTTTCCGGAACAATCACAATTCTTTTGGATTCCTCGTTTACTGCTCTACCAACTTAGTGCCAAAACCAACCCGTGTTGTTATTTGGGAAGTTGCGTAACGACGCGTGATCACCAGTGCCGTGTAACCGCGTAGGGCACAGGGCGCTGCGGTTTTAGACGTACTGCGCCCACCGTGGAAGGTTAGAAAAACACTCACATTAGCACAGCAGAGAAGTGGCTACGTCAGGCGACTCCACTGATAACTGTAGAAGCGTTATTCAAAACACACGGAATTATTCTCCACTTCCGGTGGCCTTTTCTCTACTTGCTTTTTAAATAAAGAGATGTTGATCCATATATATTTTCACAAACAACAGTTAAATTTGTTAATTTTCGCTTTTCCTTCCTGTTAGGCTGTTCCTTGGCTCTCTCCCTAAGTAGATCGCTTAATTTCTCAACCCTTTGCGACACTTCTTTTTCCAGTTGCCAATTTTGCACAGAAAGGTCTGTACAATTAGGGAAAAGCCAGAAGACGTAACGGGTGAGAATCATATTATTTATGGTTTCACCGGTTATTGCAGGGTCTGATGATGGACGCTGTTTCGCATTATTTTATTTTCCACCTTATGTAACCTATATCGTGGGTATATGCTTCCGAGGATCTGCCAGCGTCGCGGCGAGCCGTCACTCGAGGAAATAATGAAAGAAGAGGAAAGGCTTAACGCAACTGGCGTTTTCTCCGGCCGCAAATCGTTCCACGAGCATACAGGCCCCTTTACTACGAACCGAATCCCTTTCCTCGCCCCTGGATTAGTCTAAAGAAAGAAGGTTGAACTAACGAAGCAACAGTGATGCGCGTGACCGTTGAATACATGGTAACAAATGAACGCATCTCGAGTTAATCGCGCGGGCACCGAATCGATGAGAAAATTGGCCTTCACGCCCCAGGAGGTGCCCATAACTACCGTCATCTAAAAGGAGTGAAAAAATTGACAACCATTCCACTCTGTGAAGACGGAATGGCAGCGAGCGCTGACGACGGTCAAAGCTTTCAAACGACAGGCAAAGTGGTTCACCCACGTATGAGGAGTGCTGAACGCCTTGTTCACTTCCGCCGTGGGTTCCCTCCCCCTCCCCCCTCACCCAGTACAACCATTGCGTTGCACTGCTGAGCTCCAGGTCGCGGCTTCAATCCTGGCCGCGGCGGTCGCATTTCGATGGAGATGAAATGCGAAAATGCTTGTGTACTTAGATTTAGGTTTCCCGTAAAGAACACCAGGTGGCCAAAATTTGTCTGGAGTCCATCATAACGACGTGCCTCATAATAATATAGTGGTTTTAACTGGCACGGTAACCCAGGAATTTAACTTAACCCATCTGCCCACAATGGCTATTTATTTTACACTCTTGAGGATGATGGGCGTAGAGAGTTTGTGCCATCGGGAAAGACTTCGACAGTACATTTCATGCTGGCACAGCAGATGGCCAGCAAAGAGCTGTTAAACACACCATGCATCAGATCAAAACCGGAAGTCATTCGCGCAGAATAGTTTCTTAGAGAATATGTAAAAGAGACATTTAATAAATTTAGATAAATTAGTCATGACTGAGTCGTGTGATTCAACCGCCAGCCTCTCTATAACGGAGAAGGAAACATCCTAAGACGAAATACGTGACGAAGCTTGGATCTTATAACATGTCGCGGTAAATATTTACACGGCACGTCGCATACGATGCTCGGCAGACAAAACGCGCGGTATCAGTGTCGGCGGAGACATTCAGTTTCAAACTTTTGGGGATGTTAAAATTGAGGGCGTTTAATCAGGGATGCTTAAATAAAAGGTGACAGCGGGGTCAAATTTCTTGCGCTCTCAGCAAGCTTGGTTTCAAGACATCCTGGACATGATCGTTAAAATCTGATTATTGATGTCTCGAACTCGTTCAATATTCCAGATATTTGTTCTTGTAATAGGGGGAGTAGAGGGGGGGGGGCAATAAAATGTGACAGCCTCCAAAATTTCCCCAAAGGCTCTAACAAAAAGTTCTCCAACTTTTTGTTAATTAGTTTTCCGAAATTCACGTAATTCACAGTGAAGTATGTTACAATTGCTCTAAAAACATACGACGTAGTAAAAGAGCAGTAAGTTTTTCTAATTATGCATGACCAACTAGCCCACTTATCCATCCTTTTGCAAAGTTCGGGCGGGTAATTTCGACCACCTGGGCTTCTTTGAAGAGCACCTAGTGCACAGCGGGCGGGCGTTCTTGCATTTCAGCCCCACGGAAATGCGGCCGCCGCAACCGGGATTCGAGCCTGCGACTTGGTCCGCGACGGTGTCAGGTGTTATCAAGACACCTGGCATACGCGCTTATCATGCGCTCGTCGTTGAGGCACAATACACAGATAAAAGTAAATAAATAGCAATGAATGGAACCGTATTTTAACTACTATCGCTAAGTGCACTGTGATAGAGCATGCACACGAATTTTTACGCAGCCGGATTAGCAAGATTCGTTGTCTTTAGCGAATGAGGTGGTGCTGTGATGTTTTAATTCGAACCATCTGCCAGTTCTCAAGATCTCTGAAGCGGCGCAGCTGAACTGAGACAGCTTTCAATAATAATTATTCTAAATGATGACGAAAACAGGTACACATTATTCACTGGCTTTCTGGTTGAAACAACCTACTCGCCAAAGCGTCAGGGTCTCATTTTCAGTTATAATGCGCAGGTGAACCCCAGTTTGAGCGCGCGTTCACTACTTTCCTGAGCACCCGCTTTCAAGGAACATAAACAACGCTGTGCGCAAGCATCAACGCTCTGTAAACGCGGTACGTGCTCGTCACCGGCTTGTTGACGAGCGGTGTGCGACCGAGTTATTTAAGCAAGCCACGTGTGGAAGTGCTTCAATAAAAAAAAAAAAGGAAAGGAAGGCACGGTTGATAGGAGATAAGAACATGCAGTTTGAACTTCTGTGTTCACTTTCGGCGGTCCGAAACGCGGAAGTCTAGAATTTCGTTTCAAAAGACATCACCGGGACAACAAATGTTTTAGACCGGAGCTCGTGTTTTAAGTGGTGCTGCTGATACCACTGTGGTACCGAATAATAATGTGCATCGAACTGAAAAAGTATACGAAGACGGTTGAAGAAACAGATGATAAACAGGCGCGCGCGCACACACATACAAAAATGCATAAATTTCAGCGTTAGCCTTCCAGTTCTGCGGCGGCAAAAATTCAAAAGGCAAGTACGAGCAGGCTTGCGTTTTTCGACCAGCTCCATCTGAGAAAAACTGCTGAAATTCCTATTGTGAAATTCTCGCCTAATATATGTATATATATATATATACATATATATAGTCATATCATAAGAAGCCAACAAACACTGACACCAAGGACAACATAGGGGAAGTTACTTGTGCTTAATAAATGAAATAAGGAAACGATAAATTAATAGAAATTAAAGTGGATGAAAAAACAACTTGCCGCAGGTGGGAACCGAACCCACAACCTTCGGTTCTCACCTGCGGCAAGTTGTTTTTTCATCCACTTTAATTTCCATTAATTTATCGTTTCCTTATTTCATTTATTAAGAACAAGTAATTTCCCCTATGTTGTCCTTGGTGTCAGTGTTTGTTGGCTTCTGATGATACGACTAATAAAGATCGGGCCCCTGGGTTAACCCCCTTTCTTCTCATATATATATATATATATATATATATATATATATATATATATATATATATATATATATATATATATATATATATATTGAAATTCTGCGCAGAAACTTCAAGTTGTGCCATTTACCTCCTGCGTATCTTGAGACCCTGATCATCACGTATGTCAATCTTATCCGCCGAATGGCTCTAAATATTTAGTGCTGCTTGTCTTTGACATCACATCTTAATGTACGCAGGGCAAGGGACAGAGAAAGAGGCTGACAAAAGTAGAATACTGCCAAAATAATAATGTCGTTTCCCTATAACATTGTTATACTAATCTATTTTCTGATTTAAAATAAGTTTTTTTTACAAAATATCTTGTTTGACACTCAAAAACTGCTGTAACGTAATAACCGAGTGCCATCATACTGTCGCGTATTTGCAAGTATACTAAGAAGCAAGAATGAAAGCCTACCTGATGGGCCGCCAACAAATGTGACACCAAAGTGAAGGCTGCATTCCTCTTCTACGGCCATGTAGTGCAATATAGAGCCTGCAACAACGGCGGCATGGTGTTCAAGGCAACGGTCGACGTAGTGGCTGACGCGGCCACACATGCAAGCCGCAGTGGCGGTCACAGCTGCGCTAAGGGCACGCCAGACAAAAGCAAACAGTCTACCGAGAGCCACGCACGTGGGCCTCAGTTCTCGCCAATGTATCTGCTTCGATTTGACTTTGCTGCTGGCACTTCTGCTCCGCGCTTTGTTTATCGCCCCGTGCATCTTTGTTTTATCCCAGCAGTGACCATTTGCTTTGTTGTCAGGTTGTGCCACGACTTCGCCGGGCTCGTCGGCGGGGGGTTGCATTATTCGCGAAGACGCGGCGAATATTGGCGGTCATAAATAATTCTCCTCGCGCGAGGCACACGGGGTAGCCCCCTTCTTCGTGACTTGCGTCGCAAGGACCGGCTGGATCGAACACGCCGGATTGGCAGCAAACGTGTCTGCCATGGCCCCCGCTCGGCTTACCCTCCGGAGTGACGCTTGCCCGAAAGGCGCTGCCGCCGAGTAGTAGTCCGGGTGACAGGAGCGGCAGGGAGCAACCTTTTGTTAGGCGGTCGCAGCTTCAGGAATGGCACGGTCTTCAGAAGCGCTTCCTCTGCAGCCGTTTTGTACTGCACAGCTATTGGTGGAACACAGGGAAACGGAACTGCGCTTGTGGTCGGCACAATCTCGCGTCGCGTGGCGCCTTTCAGCCGAAGCGGCTGGGATAGGCAGCGCTCCGCACGTGGCACTTAAATTTGCTGTAAAATTTTCGAATTTTTGCGCAGCTCGAAAAAAACTACAGAAAGAAGAAAAAAATGAAGAGACTGAACAGTCGTGTTGTCTAAGCCCTTTCCGTCGTCCTAATGTTATGCAAGTGCAACGAGATCATGCAATTTATCCTCTCGAATCACGCTTATGTGCCGTGCAAGAAGAATCTAGGGAACGCATTCTTGTATCTTAAAGTGACGATGTGTTTTTGCCGTGGACCACATATTTGTTCAGTTCATTTGTTAAGCCGCTGAGCCACCGCCTGCTCTCTTGCTGAATGAAAAGGGCTTGTGTGCCTTGCAGCCGGACATTGAGTGCCCTTGCCTTGTAATACCTTTCCTGACTCGTTTATTTTTCCCTATGCTAGAGCCCTGATCGTTGTGCCACTTCAGATATTAGCCGTAAATAATTTTGTTCGTGCTCGCTTCATCACTGCATTGGGTCTACCATGCACTGCTGTTGTTCACTTTGCTTAGTACAATATTTCGCTTAATTTGACTGTTTACCATTTCTATTATATTACTTCTTGGGATTGACAGTACCTATAAATAAATAAATAAATAAATAGGTAAATCTAACACGCACTAAAGCGCCTGTGTACAATCATGTACAGGTTGGTGTGTAATCTGGATTCTTCTTTCTCACTGACTTAGACAGCAATGGTAGAAGTAATGTTCTTTATTCCACTTTGTCGAAGGCGTAACCGAAATACATCGACGTGGTTTGCTCTTACTAGCTGATCTCCGTTCGGTACGAGAAAGGTGTTCCTCGACCATGCACCTGCACAGCTGAAGACGGCAGCAAAAGCAGGGCCTAAGCAAATAGCGTTTCCATCGATCGGCCAGTCAGGCCACTCTTTATGTGTGTACAAAGTTACAAGTGAAGCGGAACTTGCCACTTAGGGGCATGGCTGGCTTACTTTTTTTTACTCGACATCACACCTTGTGAGGTTCCGTAATATCCAGTTGCCTGATACTGTTGCCTTTCTGAATGAAGCTATTGCCGCTTGGGGCTAGTAAAACGGGGCAGGGGAAGGAAACACCTAACTAATCTTCTGTCTCTGCACACGGTGCGTTTCTTTGTGCATGGCGTGCCACGCTTACCATCGTGTGGAATAGCAGGAAATCAGCATCAACGCAGAGTCTTATTTTCGGTGCTGAACAAATGACACAAACATGCAGGTGTGACGTCCTTACCTTTAGTTACATGACAGTTCGGAGGTGTTCTCGGTTAAAAGAAACGGCTCCTTACAATTTATTATGAACTTGTCCAGTCTTACAACCGGTACATCTTAGCCTTCATTTTTTGTTGTTTTGCAAGTTCTATTTTAATTTAATGAGAGCAGCATTCCAGGCTCAAGTCGGTAATCCATTACTGAATTATTATTCCACAACAAAAGAAGGCGCGACCGTAAGAGAACAAGAACACACACCAAGAGCAAACTTTCAACTAAATTTATTGTGACACTGAATCTGTTTATATAAGTGAAGCAGTATAGACTGCGCATGCGCTTACATAAAGAAAAAGAACTGCGCATTCGTGTAACATAGTTTTGAGTCATGTGATGCCGCCTCCAAGAAACTTATTCTTCTGTGAGAGCCAGTGAAGGGAAACCAACACACTCATCACCCAATTTTGCAATCAGCTGCGCTTCAGTTATTCACGAATGAGCTGCGTCCTGTCACGGAAAACAATCGTGAATTCGCCCTCGATACGTTTGCAGCCATGATCGCGACAATGAATCGCCAAGAACCCACCGGTGCCATTTTTTACGTTGTTGCGGTGTTCGCGGAGGTGATCATGGAGGCAACGCCCAGTTTGGCCAATATATTGCATCCCACATGAAAGCGGGAGGTTGTAAACCACAGTGTGAACACACTCGATGCATTTTTTACGGTGATGCTTAGTGCACGCATCGGAAGGGACGGCATTTGGATCCGTCAACTTGCAAAGCTTTCCGAGCTTCTTGGGAGCAGAAAAGACAATTCTTACATTAGCCCTTTGGACCATCTTCTTCAATTTATGGAATATCCCGTGCATGTAGGGTGCAATACTTACTTGAGGGCGTTTGCCATATTACTAAACTTTTTCACATTCATGTGTAACATATCGATTTTGTGCGCTTTAGAGGTACTATTATTTGCAATTCACATAATTGGAGTATCATTCTTCATTGCTGAGTTACAGAGTTGTAAACTTGATAGTTTCCTATTCGGAAAATTTCTCATTTCTGCAAATTTTTATTGAAAATTGGCAACCTAAATCAAAAGTAGAAACCAACAGTCACTAGGTTTTTCTTTTCAATGCAACAAACCTCGCCAAATTTGCTGCAGTGGTTGCCAAGAAAAATGTGTTCTCCTTTTACATGTATTTACATAGGAGCATCCGAGCTGTAAAGCTTCCTCTTAAATGCTTTGTTCTTACCGGTACCACATTGCTACGTATTTGCCCTCTAATGTTCATTCCTAGTGATACTACATGCCATACTTGACGCCCATAATATTGTACCGGCGCCGATGGCACATCAGAAAGAACATGCGCGTGAAGGACTACGATTGACTGACGCGCCATACATGATTCGCTGACGCTTGGCAACTGATCCGCTAAACAGCACCGAGCTTGAACAATTTAAACGAAGTCAGATTTAAAAATCACATGGCAGGATACACAATAAAAGAAAATTCTTGGTGTCTCAACTTCTCCACGGGGTATGCCGTATACATCAAGTAGCTGGATGACATGCACAGCCTACTGTGACCATATCAAGTGATCAAATATAACTTGGTGCAAACCGCTAGGAAATAAACCGTTATGGCTTTCCGCTTTCTGGAAATTTTGAAGTGCCTGTGCACCCTTAAATTCTATGAGGTGTACATTTCGCACAAAAGTCATCTTCTATATCCCTGAAATTAATCAAAAAAAAAAACTTTAGAGCCCTTCCCCTGTGTGAAGATGGAAGACCAGCGAAGCTGTACTGCTCAATATCTATATAAAGTTTTATGTGGTTGTTATATTATATTGGTTGAATAAAGGCAAAAACACACAACATCGTTGTATGTATCGCATTTTTTATTCGTTTTTGTATTCTTTTATTTTAATTCTTAATTTTTATGTTCCTTTTTTCTTTCTTTTTACATTATACAAATATACTGACATTTCCACACGCATCGTCATAGAATATAGCGTTTGGGCAAGGCAACAGCGTTCATCGCTCCGACGCATTGTTTTTGTCAACATCATAACTTCGTTGTTTGTTTCGTCTCCTGTTAATTTTTAGCTAGTTCTTTACTTATCTTTCTTTTTACTTTATTTTTTATTTTTACTTCTTACTTTTTTTCATTTTGCATTTCTTTAAGACGAACGCAGGAGCTGTGGTACAAGCGCGTTTGCCCCCGTTGGCGAAAACAATTTTTTAACAGCGCGTCTTGAAAAAGTTGTACAAAACATTTTTTTCAAAATATCTGTTTTTTCAAATATCTTACCATTGTGCGTGGGACCTCTTTGGGTCCAACGTGTGACCACTGTAGCTAAAGGGCGCGTTACCGGTCCCTGACCTCACAGAGGTATGTGCCATTGAGCTGGAACCCTTTCTGCACTATCACCAAGATCGGCCCACATGATGATTTGCTTTTGTCAACATCGCGGGGGGGGGGGGGGGGGGGAGGTACGTAATTTTTCCAGATCCTAGCCATAGACATATTCGCTGTAAAAAATGCACTAAGGGCGCTCTTATAGCAAGTACATCCATTAAAAAGCTCAGTAACCTTAAGTGTGCAAGATAAGTGTTTCGACTTCCAATCCACCATCGAGAGAAATTTCTCTAGTGTGTATCAATGATAATAGAGAGTTATTACTCAGCGAGCCAGCGTGGACGCCTCTGCGCATGGGGTACCGCACATGGGCAATGGCGTCTACGCTGGCCCACTGAGCTATAACTCTCTAATACTGAAGCTTCTTCTTGAGCTCTGTTTCTTTTTTTTTTTTTTCATCTCATCTATGGCGTCATCCGCCACCGGAACACCACGGGTCTCCCCTAATGAGGAAAAGGACCACTGCAGCGCACTTTCGTCGCTGATGGTCGGTTTCCGTAATTTCTGATGCAGATTGCACCTCCTCGCCGACGCCGCACCTGTGAACGCGGCCACGCTCGGCGCGCTACGCCGGTCAGCTCTTGCTGCGGGCCCGAAGTTGGCCGCGCATCCCAGAACGCCGTCCGCGCTAATACGCCACCCTTTCGCCTCGCTTTCCGGGCGCGTGCCCCGGACGCGGGCTGAGCAGCGCCGTCGTCGCTGTGCATGCGAGACGAGTTGACAGCTTGAATTAGCGGCCGCGCGACACGCAGCCGTCCTCGTCGCGCTGTTTCGCGCAGACAGAGGAGTGAAATGACAGCGCGTCCATCGCGCAGCATCAGGCACCGCGCTGTGCCGCCGCAGCCTGAGTTGTAGCGCGTCCGGGGAGTTACCGCCGGCGCAATTTTGGTTGTGTCATTCCTGCACCATTACAACCTTGTCCCGTAGGTGTGAGTTTGTCCGCAATGGACACAGACTGCGTAGTGCTGCACCGCTGTCCGAGACCCGGTCCCAGTTCTACAACAAAAGAACGAAAGAAAAAAAAAGGGGGGGGGGGGCGAGCACGCGCGTTGCATTGAGGTTGCTGCGGTCTCGGGAAATGGATATTTCTCCCGTAATATGTAACACTGGCTTGCGCCATTTTTCACACTCAAGTGACCACTTCTTCATGAACGACGTTCTTTAATTTCGTGTTGAGTTAAGTTCTGAAGATCAACTTCGTTTATGTAAATTTTCGCAGCCCATGGCGTTAAGTAGCTCATTTCATTTGCTTTGCTTCTATTCGCTCTATAACTTTTATCTCGCGTTAAAATAGAGTGTAAACCATATTACATACAATGTTATACCGTACACGGTACAACGTTATAGAGCAGTATTGGTTAAGTCTGAGGAGGGAACGGAAGAAACTGGTACATAAAAAGCCGATCAATGAGTTAGCGGTAAGAGGGAAAATTGAGCAATTCCAGATCAAGCTACAGAACAAGTATTCTGCTTTAACTCAGGAAGAGGACCTTAGTGTTGAAGCAATGAACGACAATCTTGTGGGCATCATTAAGGAGTGTGCAGTAGAAGTCGGTGGTAACTCCGTCAGACAGGATACCAGTAAGCTATGGCACGAGACGAAAGATCTGATCAACAAACGCCAATGTATGAAAGCCTCTAACCCTACAGTAGAATAGAACTGGCAGAACTTTCGAAGTTAATCAGCAAACGTAAGACAGCTGACATAAGGAAGTATAATATGGATAGAATTGAACATGCCCTCAAGAACGGAGGTAGCCTAAAAGCAGTGAAGAAGAAACTAGGAATTGGCAAAAATCAGATGTATGCGTTGAGAGACAAAGCCGGCAATATCATTACTAATATGGATGAGATAGTTCAAGTGGCAGAGGAGTTCTATAGAGATTTATACAGCACCAGTGGCACCCACGACGATAATGGAAGAGAGAATAGTTTAGAGGAATTCGAAATCCCACAGGTAACGCCGGAAGAAGTAAAGAAAGCCTTGGGAGCTATGCAAAGGGGGAAGGCAGCTGGGGAGGATCAGGTAACAGCAGATTTGTTGAAGGATGGTAGGCAGATTGTTCTAGAGAAACTGGCCACCCTGTATACGCAATGCCTCATGACTTCGAGCGTACCGGTATCTTGGAAGAACGCTAACATAATCCTAAACCATAAGAAAGGGGACGCCAAAGACTTGAAAAATTATAGACCAATCAGCTTACTGTCCGTGGCCTACAAAGTATTTACCAAGGTAATTGCAAATAGAATCAGGAACACCTTAGACTTCCGTCAACCAGGCAAGATTCCGTAAAGGTTGCTCAACAATGGAGCATATTCACACTATCAACCAGGTGATAGAAATATGTGCGGAATATAACCAACCTTTATATATAGCTTTCATTGATTACGAGAAAGCGTTTGATTCAGCCGAAACCTCAGCAGTCATGGAGGCATTGCTGAATCAGGGTATAGACGAGCCGTATGCAAAAATACTGAAAGATATCTATAGCGGCTCGACAGCCACCGTAGTCCTCCATAAAGAAAGCAAAAAAAATCCCAATAAAGAAAGGCGTCAGGCAGGGAGATACGACCTCTCCAATGCTATTCACAGCGTGTTTACAAGATGCATTCAGAGACCGGGATTGGGAAGAATTGGGGAAAGGGTTAATGGAGAATACCTTAGTAACTTGCGATTCGCTGATGATATTGCCTTGCTTAGTAACTCACGGGACCAACTGCAATGCATGCTCACTGACCTGGAGAGGCAAAGCCGAAGGGTGGGTCTAAAAATTAATCTGCAGAAAACTAAAGTAATGTTTAACAGTGTCGGAAAGGAACAGCAGTTTACGATAGTTAGTGAGGCACTGGAAGTGGTAAGGGAATACATCTACTTAGGACAGGTAGTGACTGCGGATCTGCATCATGAGACTGAAATAATAAGAAGAATAATAATGGGCTGGGGTGCGTTTGGCAGGTATTCTCAGATCATGAACAGCAGGTTGCCATTATCCCTCAAGAGAAAAGTTTATAACAGCTGTGTCTTACCAGTACTCACGTACGGGCCAGAAACCTGGAGGCTTACGAAAAGGGTTCTACTTAAACTGAGGACGACGCAACGAGCTATGGAAAGAAGAATGACAGGTGTAACGTTAAGGGATAAGAAAAGAGCAGATTGGGTGAGGGAAGAAACGCGAGTTAATGATATCTTAGTTGAAATCAAGAAAAAGAAATGGGCATGGGCAGGACACGTAATGAGGAGGGAAGATAACCGATGGTCATTAAGAGTTACAGAATGAATTCCAAGGAAAGGGAAGCGTAGCAGAGGGCGGCAGAAAGTTAGGTGGGCGGATTGGATTAAGAAGTTGGCAGGGACAACATGGCCACAATTAACACATAACCGGGGTAGTTGGAGGAGTATGGAAGAGGCCTTTGCCTTGCAGTGGGCGTAACCAGGATGATGATGATGATGATGATGATTGGTTATGTATAGCACGGGGCTGTTAAGCAGAGATTTAGTTTACGGCATGAGCGCTTTGCCGCGAACTTTAGACAATAACTGCTGCCTCACATTTATTGAATACACTGATTTTAAGGTAATGCGTAGCACACAGACAAGAGTGCGCACAAACAGGACACTTCGTTGTCATTCTTGTCGATATAAGCCTTTGCCAGCGCAAAGAAATAAACGAGAGGTCATGACGGAAAGGAGCGTATCGGCCGGTAATCTGGTCAGAAACAGCCTAATTATGTTAATAAAAAAAGTCTGCCGTATTCTCCCTATGTGTACAAAAAAAATGAAAAGACAAAGACAGTAAGAACTTTGCAGAAGACTTGAGAAAGCGAGTACGACAGTGATGCACACAAGCAATGCATTGCAATGTTCCCGACCAAAGAAATCCTAAACTCGGAATTGCCCGATGGTGCATTGTGTAGAGATGAGCGCGTTCCACCTCTCGGGTGTTTACTCGAACAACTCAATCAGTATTGAAGTCGACGCCGTGTAGTCAAGCTTAGTTTATAAACAACTTTAAGTGCGAGATGAAAACATCTCGTACACTTTGTTGGCGGACGTTATTTGGGATGGACGATTTATACCTTAATTTGGCTGTGATTTCAATAATGTGGCACGGAAATATTCCTATGCCCACTGGCGCTATTTCATTCTAGAAGGACGTTCAAGCGTGTAAATCACTTGTAGCCATATCTACATCAGAGTTAAGCGTGTTATTTCTTCCGAACACATTCTTTCTGCGCAATAGTGCTGCTTCGTTATGGTTAGATATTCACAGACAAAGTCCTTGTTTAGTAAAATGAAATCATTGTTAAATGAAATGTTGACGCGTGTAGGCGGTACATGATTCCCTTGTTCTTCTAAACCGTAAACGTGCTTATAGCAACCAAAGAAAAGAAAGGCATGCTGACATCAGTTCTAAACTTCAGTGGTTCGCAGGATTGAGCAGTAGAAATAACGCGTGAAGTAAGTTTATATTTAATACGTTTGCAGTTGCGTTGACTGATTTGTCGAAAGACTGGGAACTATTGTGCGTGATGCCGGCCTATTTTCAGTACATTTACTTCTTTGTGTTAATGTGCAGGTTAATACATGTTCGCGTTGTTTTAGAATATTCAGTGTTTCTCGGTGTGTTTCTCGGTAAATAAATAAAGAGCGATGAGGTTCAGTAACTATTTGGCATTCCTGGTTTGTCAACAAACTGCAGTAATAACGCGGGTAGAGCACTGTATTGCAAATTTTTTTGTGGCCATGCACCCAAGAAGTTTTCCTTCAAGCCAGCCGTAGTTAGAGGTGCTGGTCATCCATGTTCAGAATTTCCGCTATTCGTTGTGCAAAAATGAACAACTCCGAAACATTGAAAGCAGTATCAGTTTTACTGTATATGCACTAGCTAGCAGCGTAAGCTCTATGAAAAGAAATACGCGCTCACGTGGCAGGCATGACCAATAGATAGTATATATTGCTATCTGAGAAGCAACGACATAGCAAACAGGAGCTGCAAAGGTATTATCGGCAAGCCAATATTCTTTTAAGCGCAAAACAAGACCAGCGGAAAATGGAGTTGGTGCAAAACGGTTAGCAGACCATTTCGCACCAACAGATCACTGCCCCCCTTACTATCACCTCTGGACACAGCGCGCCCCATGGGGCTTGACCATAGGCTCTATACCGTAAAGCTATTCCAAATTATTCTATTCCAATTCTGCAATCAGCCCTCCACGATTGGTAAAAAAATTTTCGAGCCAACCCCCACTGCGCCTGTCTGTCACGCGATGTCACAAAAAACGCCCCGTCTGATATAATATGGGCACACTGATAATGCATGATTAGAAGGAATGAAATAAAAATAATAATTCCTCATTGACGCGTTTTTGTCACCATTAGCAAAAAGGGCATCCTCGACCAATTGCTATTGGTCAAATTTTTCCTGGCTGGGCCCACTTTGCCTGTCTGTCACGCGATGTCACAAACGCGCAAAAACTTAGTGCGTCAAAGTGACGTGTAGGCGTTTAAGATGCATTATAGTGCCTAACAAAACAGAAAAAAATTCTGAATAGTCGTAGACTGCCCCGTTCTTTAAGGAATAGGAGGTGGTTGCCCACCAACAGCTGTAGCACTGGCTACTGGGAATGGCTGGGGTACATGGATTTATTTGCGCATAATAACCGATTTTGCGTGGCACTATAACGTTATCAAGCGCTTTCGGCACGTATACGACATCGCTATGCCAACTTTTACTTGCTGGGGATTCGTCTTAGCGCCATTCTAGCCTTCCGGCTGCACACCACCGCAATTTTCGTCCAGCCATCGCAAGCTAAGCAAGGGCCAGCGGGCTAATTGCAGACGACGGCACCACACTCACCATCCGGTTATGTACTTTCACTGTGTTGTCTTGGCCCAATCGAAACGCTCTCCAGTTTAGTGCGCTCCTCACCTTTTCTCAGCCAATTAGATAACAAAAAACTGCTCAATTTAGGCATGCTATTCGGTTTGGTAGCAAAAGAGACATCCTATCTACGAGAAGCGCGTTTGATAGGGCTTTTCAAACAACGCTGCGGTTTACCACCCGATCTTGCGTTGGTGGTGTTGTGCCATTACCACAAGCCCGGATTCCGAATCTGCAAGGTGCAGAATTTATCCTGCGAGCGCCCTTTGGACAAACCCGGGGCTGCGCCGAAAGGCACAGCGCCCTAATTCTCCCTTGACAAGTCAAGATGCTGAGCCGTCAGGCAGGGGTGTCCTCCGGAGAAGCATCGGCGGGCAACATGTTCAAACGTGTCGCCAAGTGCCAGACAGCCCGGCGCCGTACCTCCCCTTCCCTGGAGGTCACCGCGCCCGCCAGTTTTGAACGGGGTGGCCGCGTGGTCGCTGATTGGACCCCCCCCCCCCGACGACCGTCGAGTGCTCACTTTGGATTGGGCCGTTTGAGTGACAATGGTTTCTGGGGGCTTATAAGCCGCGGCGCGCCGCCTGGAAAACCGGATCCGCCGACCCACCGGGAGCAGAGTGCCGCTCTCGACTGGAGTGAGATGTGTCACGCGTTTTCGCCGGACGTCGCCGTGCGAGAACAGTCGCGTTTGCTGTGAGCTCTCGGCCCCAGTGCCGATCCCTTCATGTCCTGTATAATGACCTGTATATAGTGTATAAAGTCCCTTTTGTTATTCTCACCGACGCCTGACTCGGAGTCTTCGCTACCAACGCTCTGTCACGAAACGGGTGACGAGCGCTACGGGACCACCTCAAAGTCGTAACAGTGGTGGCAGCGGTGGGATGTCGTAACAGTGGTTACGTAAACTTGAAGTCAGGAGATTGGAATAAAAACAGATTGGAAGAGTTTTATGTTACACGGCTCCATGTTTATTTAGAATTCAGTGCTGGGGCGCTATAACGTAAAGCTACTTCAAGCTGTTTCTATACCATTTCTGCAATCCATGATTGATCAAACAATTTCGTCCCCCCCCCCACCCCCACTTCAGTTGTCTGTAACGCGACGTCACGAAAACCGCGAAACCTCCTCGTCTAATATCACATGCACCACTGATTATAGATGATTAGGCCAAACAAAAGAAAAATAATTATTTCCGATTCTACACCTTTCTTTTTTCTTTCTTCTTTGCTATTAGACCTCCGCTATTGGTCAAAGGCTTTCGGGCTGCGCCCACTTCGCCTGTCAGTCACACGATATCACATAAATGCAAAAACTCACCACGCGAAAATGACGTTCGCGCATTAAAGATGCATTAATATGCCGAAAAAAAAAACCGGAGTTTTTTTCCGGCATGGCAGGAGAGGGTTGTAACAGCGCACCCAAGACAAGGACAACAGAAGGAATAAAACGACGACACAGCGCTGTGTCGTCGTTTTATTCCTTCTGTTGTCCTTGTCTTGGGTGCGCTGTTACAACCTTTACCATGAATCCCAACTAACTGGCCCAACTTGCCGTCCTGATGGCAGGAGATTGCGCCCTTCCGAAAGGAATAGAAGATGTCTGCCTAACGATGGCTCGGACGCTGGCTACTCGGAGCTGCCAGGAAGCATGAATTTATTAGCTTATAATACACTTTTGCGTAGCAGTATAATGTGTCGAGCCCTCCCGGCACGTTTGAGACATCGCTCTGCCAACAGATTTTCGCAGAGGATCCACTTTAGCGGCACTTTTAACCTTCCGATGCATGCCGCCTCGATTTGCGATCAGCCATCACACGCTTATAGCAAGGGAAGTGGGCCAGTCGCTGACGCAGGCACCACCCTCATATCCCGGTTGTATTTGTGTGTGTATGTCTCGATTTTTTCCCCTCTAATCTCTCTCTTCTTTTATGCATGTGCATTTTCCTTATCTTTCTGTTTCCCCTTACGCCTTCCCCAGTGCAGGGTAGCTAACTGGATGTCTATCTTCCGATCAACCTCCCTGCTTTTCGTATTTCATCTCTCTCTCTCTCTCTCTCTCTCTCTCTCTCTCTCTTTCACTGCGCTAGCTCAGCCCCGAAACTCTCTCCACTGCTGCGAGATCCTCGTGTCCTGTCAGCCAATTCGATAACAAAAACCTGACAGGATAGGCAATGCTATTTGTTTTGAAAGCGAACAAAAGTGGCCTCCCACAGACAAGGAGAGCGTTTGATCGGTCGGTTGAAACAACACCGCGGGTCACAGCCCAATGTTTGCGTGGGGGGTTACGTAAATTGGACCTCAGGAGATTAGTATAAAACAGATTGTAAAAGTATTAGGTTACAGGTCCCCTGAAGTCGACGATTGTAGTTGAAGTGTGGCAAAGAGCGTTAATAATTTCGACTGGTGGTGGTGGTAGAAACATTTTATCCAAGAAGTTAATGAGAGTTGCTTTTGATCGCCAGGGCACACCGCGAATTCTGTAAACGATGTTATTGACAGAAAAGTGGAAGTCGGGCCACCGCTTGATGAGCGTGAACTGGCGGCGGCTTCTTATGCATTTGTCGAGAGGCGGGACGAGTCTGTTACCGCAATACCAGTGTTCGTGTTCTACCAACGTATGAGCTGGATTTGGTCTACATTTCGTCACAGCTTAGGAAATACCGAAGCATTACAATTACCTATCTCATTATGGTCAACAGTTTCGCCGATATACCACTCCATAGCTCTGCAGAGGCGATTGTTTATTACTCCCCGTGGAAAAGCAGAAGTGCAGGAGATACCATTAACAAACGAACATTATTTCACCGTGCACTCTGGCGCAAGCGGAGGCTTTATTCTCCAATGATTCGTTCAATCAACTTTCCAATTAGCTCCTTGGTAAGTCCGACTAGGACAATGGAGGAACCATGCTTTCTCCATCATCATCATCATCATCATCATCATCATCATCATCATCATCATCATCATCATCATCATCATCCTGGTTACGCCCACTGCAGGGCAAAGGCCTCTCCCATACTTCAACAACCCCGGTCATGTACTAATTGTGGCCATGCCGTCCCTGCAAACTTCTTAACCTCATCCGCCCACCTAACTTTCTGCCGCCCCGTGCTACGCTTCCCTTCCCTTGGGATCCAGTCCGTAACCCTTAATGACCATCGGTTATCTTCCCTCCTCATTACATGTCCTGCCATGCCCATTTTTTTTCTTGATTTCAACTAAGATGTCATTAACTCGCGTTTGTTCCCTCACCCAATCTGCTCTTTTCTTATCCCTTAACGTTACACGCATTATTCTTCTTTCCATAGCTCGTTGCGTCGTCCTCAATTTGAGTAGAACCCTTTTCGTAAGCCTCCAGGTTTCTGCCCCGTAGCTGAGTACTGGTAAGACACAGCTATTATATACTTTTCTCTTGAGGGATAATGGCAACCTGCTGTTCATGATCTGAGAATGCCTGCCAAACGCACCCCAGCCCATTCTTATTCTTCTGATTATTTCCGTCTCATGATCCGGATCCGCCGTCACTACCTGCTCTAAGTAGATGTATTCCCTTACGACTTCCAGTGCCTCGCTGCCTATTGTAAATTGCTGTTCTCTTCCGAGACTGTTAAGCATTACTTTAGTTTTCTGCAGATTAATTTTTAGACCCACTCTTCTGCTTTGCCTCTCCAGGTCAGTGAGCATGCATTGCAATTGGTCCCCTGAGTTACTAAGCAAGGCAATATCATCAGCGAATCGCAAGTTACTAAGGTATTCTCCATTAATTTTTATCCCCAATTCTTCCCTATCCAGGTCTCTGAATACCTCCTGTAAACACGCTTTCTCCAAGTCAACCATTAACACATTTCTAGTCGATAAAAAAAAAAAGATATCGCTGATGGTTTCGGTACACAAGTAGACGCTTAGACCAGTGGGTAGCGCAAAGTCACCGTTTGAAATATGTACCTGGACAAGAAGTAGGAAGCGCGCTTTGAGAAGCAGGCATTCTGTGGCATGCTGATCCGGATGCGAAATTACTTTAACTCTGCTCGCCACTTTGTCGTCTCTCATATCTGATAAGATTTTCGGTTATCTTTAAACACCCCGGCGTCTACGTTTATTTCACTACTCTTTATTAATAATCTCCCCAATCATCGCTTCGTTCTCTTCTACGGTCGTGTATTCAAAAGCGAAAAAAAAAAAACGCATACGCAGAGCTCGCTTCGTTTTTCACCTTTTGCCATATATGGACGCAAATCTGCATTCTTTTCTCTTCTCTCGCTTTCTTTCTCCAGCACGCTTCGCCATTTTGGAGTCGCGGACACGATGCAGGACCCGCAAAGTGCTCGTTATCGACAGCCGGCTATTTGCCTCTTCGCCTGCGTCGTTCCACGTCGTAATATATGGACGGGTCTGCACTTCAGGCTTCACCTCCCTCTTTCGCTGTCGCCTCATCACGGATTGCCATCCCAAGAAACTGCAAGAAGATAGTTCACTTCTAAGGCGCACGCGATGATTTCTTAGCTTACACAAATGTCACAAGAATAACGGCTTCTACCAAACGTAAAAAAAAATTTAAACAAAATTAAACAATGTAAATGCTGGGGAAAGGGAGGATGAACGAGAACACCTAGTTCTTTATATTCGTGGTGGTATTTGGCGAAATCTTCGAGAGGTGATATTGTTCCACATAGGCGCAAAAGAAAAAGAAATAACGCTAAGGAGAAAATGGGACAGCGTTGAGTGGGCGTGTCATGACGTAAGTACTCGCGAAGAACACCTCACGCATGACTAAGGACAAGACCTCGCATTTCTTTTTCTTTTTTGGCGTCATTAGCGACCGCTGTTCATTTCTTTTAGAACAGAACTGCCTTTTTCTTTTTCATTAGCCGTTCAGTACTCGTTCGTCTCTCGTTCGTCTCCGCTCGCAAAGCCCATCTTCTGCGGTGTTTCTCCTGGTCGCATAACGCTACAGAACCTTCTTTGCAACTAATGAACCTTAATGAGAAAGCCGTAACGTTCCAATTTTTCTTTCTTTTTTGCTACCACGTTCTCAATTAGAATTTTTCGTTCGGCTCGGGACGACAGTGGCTGCCATCCTGGCGCGGACATGTCGCGCGATGCCTGGACGACGCCGCGTCGTCGTCCACCTTACTAATTCCGCGCAGCGCTGTGAGAAGTACAGTACGCGCCAGTTAATACGTGGGCGGCATTCACCGACCTGCTCGCTCGAAAGAAGAGCCCGTGTTTTGCTAGTGCCTGCCTGTTCAGTACCACTAGAATTAGGGCCCCCATGAATGAGGTTGCGCTCCATCAGTTAGCGCACTGCATAATCAGCCACTAAATTTGCTACGCTCGATTACCATCCATTTAGCAATACTGCACGGTTCTGAAAAGACTAATCAAGTGTCGCCGTCCAAAAGCAATGACGAAGGCGAAAGCTGCCAGTGGCGGCTGAGAAAGGGAGAGAGGGAAACAAGGATGACTCGGATATAGGCCCGGCAAATTTACGCGAGTTAATAATCCAGATATGACAGCGCTGCGTCTAGCAGCCTCTGACGGCTCTTTCTCGATGAAAGCCGTGCGGCGAACTGAGCGATCCGAAGAGGTAAACTCATCACGGTATTATCGGCTGATTTATTATTAAGAAACTGCGAAGGAAATTACCTCCTTCTCTTCCGACAGGCGATAAGAGACTCGAAGAACGCCTTCTTTGTGGCGCTTGGTCGCATGCCCATTGACTGACGCGCAGAGTAAAACGCAATCACCGACGAGTGAAAGAAGAAGGTAGAGAATTAGGGCGTTATTTGTGACTCAAAAATACTGCTCAATTCTATAAAGGTAGAGAAAGACGAGGAAGGAAATACCTACGTGTCAGACGCGCGGCCTCTTTTCTTTTATTATTTCTTTTTTTTTTTTGGTAACTGCAGCAAGCCACAATACACAGGGCGTCCCAGATCACTTTAGCCAGAGGTTAATAATATGCAAATGCTACGTAGCTAGATGGAACAAAAGTAATGTTGTTTGCCGTCGCTTGGAGATACTCAAACTATTTTTTTACATTCCGCCTAATGAGATAATTAGCCTTCATTATTAATCAAGTTCTCAAATATTATAGTTAGACGAAAAGTATATATGAGAAAATTGTAGAGCCACGTGAAAGACTCCCGATGCAGCTTTCTGTTGTTCAATACGTTCTACATAAATATGTTTTTCTGAGCGGGAAAGCATCCCGAAAACGCACGTGAAATTGCCGCGCGACTGCCCGCTCGAGGCACTTTGAGTGTATTCGCGCACTTTGATGGCATTGAGCTGCTTAGCACGAGGTGTCGGGATCAAATCTCGACTACGGCAGCGACATTCCATTAGGGTGAAGTGCAAAGGCACCGGTGTACCTTGCATTGGGGGCACGCTACAGAATATGAGGTGGTCAAAATATATCCGGATTCCTCCATACGGCGTGCCTCATGATCATATGGCGATTATAGCATGTAACATTGCAGAATTTTTATTTGAACACATTTGCAAAGCACCAGCAAGCAACAGTTCTCTAACCGCTCAAACAATAGTGCATAAAGAATACTACGTGTGACTAAAATGCGATGAATGTAAATTTTTACCTCTGCTGTACGGTTTTAATACTCTTTCATTTATTGTCTTCTCTCACGAATATTTGTGTATACCAGAAACAGTAGATATTTAGTTTTGTAGCACAATGCCGCCAACATGAAATTTTTATCAGATAGACTGAGTTCACGGTCCCTTCAAGTTAGTCGTAATGGGAGTATACTACTTATCTCACTCCACGGAGGAAGCTCTCGGCCGCCTTCACGCCAGAACCCTGCGTATAATATGTCTCTTCTAAGCATTTATGTGAACTGATTTGATGTTCAACTTTATTTTTGATGTCATCTCTGTGGTGAACTGTTTCAGCGCCCTTTACGTAACCTGACTATCTGACTGCTTCGTTGTTACTTTTCATCTGTTCAGTGCCGGCTAGCTATGTCATATTTAGTGTATACTGGTTTTATGAGACGAGGAGTAGACGGTGCAACCTAAACACGTCCACATCTCATGTATCAAAATATATCTTAAGGTACTACGTGGTACTGCGAGCGCTTCTGAAAGTTGTAGAAACAGGTCTGCAACTGTTTCGCGAAATTGTTTTTACTTTGTTGAGACCTGCCGCCCTTACTTTCGCCTAGAAACACAGCAGGCAATAACCCAGTTCTTCTGACACTAAATCATGAAAGCGTTCTAAATATAAATTCAACCAATGAACACGGCAGTTGCATCCTTCTTATTGACATGTGTACTCATTTATGATTTTTCCGGGGACTCCATTTCATCCGCTAACAGCTTAATGTTACCGTTCTGCTCTTAATATAGCTCTTAGGTGTTAACGGCTGAACTGTGACTCCACAAACATGAACAGAAGGGATAGAACTTCACAATTGAATTTCATTTCCGGGGTGGCGGTGAAACGGTAACTCTGTGACATTTTAGGTAGTGTGACACTCGGTAAGAAATCCAGGGAAAACACGGGGAATGTGGGAGATGGAAATTCAAGACGATGAGGAAAACGAGAACAAGGTGAAAGCAGGAGCCAACGTTTCGGCAAGTGGACTTGTCTTCTTCAAGGCGACTTATGCTTCCCTCGCCACAGTATATATAGGTGGAGTTCTTCGAAAGGGGAGAGGGTGTTATATTATCAAGTAACGAGCGTCTAAAAAAAGCGTTCCCGGATGTACATAGGGTTACCTATCGCCGAAACAGGAACCTTAAAGACATGTTAGTGGACGCAAAAGTCAGCCAACAGTATTCCCCCGTAATAAAAGCATGTTGTCGCCCCAGGTGCAAAACCTGCAGGCACCTTCAAAGTGACATTAAAATTAAAAGCACGCAAATAGTTATACACATGAAGTCAAATCTAGCTTCGCTTGTACAAGTTCGGATGTGATTTATATGCTTGAATGTTCCTTCTGTAAGAAACAATATATCGGTGGAACAGGACAATCAATGAACGTCAGATTGAAGGGACATCGCGCGGACACAGCTAAAAAGCTTCCCAGAGCCGTCGCCGAGCATTTCAACCAACCAGGTGATAACTTTGATGAACTTAAACTCTACATCTTACAGTGAAATTTCCGTTTTGAAAGAGAAAGAAAATACAGAGAATCATACCTTATCCATAAGTTCAAGACACTGCAACCAATAGGCATAAACGTTTCAAAGGGAGCTTTAGAATCTATTCGCTATGCTAGATTTCAAGCTATAGGCAACAACACTTAGTTTGTTTCTTGTCGTAACCTTTTCTTTTCCTTTTTTCTTTTCTTTCTTTTTTTTCAGCCAGCGTGTCAGAGGTCGTTGACACGTGGTTGACAGACCAGTAGGGGGGGGGGGGGGGCGCTGACCTTGGCTTTGGCCTTTACTCTCAATTCGACACGCTAACACACCTTCCCTCGTTGCCGCACCCTCCCCCTTACACCCTTTCCCCTTTCGAAGAACCCCACCTATATATAGACCGTTTTTTCGTAGGCGCCGCCATATTGTGAACGCAGTGGCGCCGCCTATGAGCAGCGCCATACTGGCTTGGGTGAAAGCGGTCTCTTGCATGACAGGTATACGCTCGGCGGTAGGTTCTGGCGTTTGTTTACGGTCTGTTTAGTATGACGTGCGTCTTCTACGTGGTAAACGGTTCTGTGAGACGTGCTGAATTGGTTTAATACGTCATGGCCGGAATTTCTGCTGGCGTTGAGGTTGACGGAACAGGCAGCGCGATGTGTGCACGCATATTTGAGCCTACAATCAACCTCGGAGATCAAATGTGTATTTCTGAATGTTCCAATCACTAATGTGACCTTATTGCAGTATTATCCTCTATTTCTAAGCTGCGGTTTAGGAGCCATGAAACATACCCGATGATCGTAACAGCGTGGGTACCGTTCTGCTACGATAGGAGCTGTGATGTTATACTTTGACAAGTGTTCAAACTGTTCTCTGCAGGTTACATTGCGTGACGACTTAGTTCTATGGATCAGGTTTCCGCCCCTGAATAAAATAGTTTTGGCAAGCAATAGTAGCATACCTTATAGTCTGGATTAAGCTTGTCCAGCAAAGGGACTCTTTACGAACTGCGCGAGCGTCCTAAGAAGTGGTAGGTACTGGATTACATATATCTTTGTTCTGTTACCGCATAGTCCAAGCATACGGCATCAGGGTTATATATTTATAAACGTTGTGCGGCGTGACTATGCGAGGTAGTATTGCGGCGCTAGCACGTTTTCTCTTGCATTTTCGAAAAAGAGGATGATAACCGAATATTTTTTCAGTTGTGTTCGTTCCGTTCTCTACGACGCACTCACACGTATTACGAAAATTTTGTCCTCAGAAATAGGCATCGCATTCTTTCTATGCGATCTCTCTCATATATTATTGCTGTATACAGGCCAAAAAGGCAATGCCGAAGCGCACAGCTTACATATGTATCGTGCTGGTTCACCAACCGCAGTGATCGCTGTGTTGAGCAGCGCCATCGGCCTCATGCAGGAAGGCTAGCGTAGACATATGGTAATTTGAAGCCTACTAGACTTGAAATGTGCGAGAACGATGCCGGTGCATCACAAATATTTGATAGCGCCTGCCGCTTAGATGTTTCGGGGTTGTCTTAGGTTGGCCGGGCACGAGCATGCGCTCTTATGCTTTATGTTTTACTCCGTACGCCAAGCGATCAGATAGTGAGCATATTTACCATTTCATGCGGCTAATACAGAGACACCGGTTTTCTTTGTTGCAATAAAACCGATATAAGCAAAATAGTTCACAACACATACACACACCGCGACTGATAATCATGTGCGTACACCGCGGCTGATAAAGCGAGTCACTTTTTTGCGCCCACAAGAGATATTTCCGACTACTGTAGTTACCTATGCACAGAAGGGCTTCCCTGACGACCTTATATGAACGAACATGGCGTAAACTTCACAAAGTAAGATCTAAAACATCTCGAAATCGTTCCGCAGCACGCGACAGCAATACTTTCAAGCAGCGCCGCGCCGGATTGCCCAAGCCAGAGAGGAGGAAAGGCTCTCCGCGCGCCCTATCCTCCTCGCCCGATGAAACGGTCTATACTGGGGCGAGGAAAGCATAAGTCGCCTTCAAGAAGACAAGTCCACTTGTCGAAACGTTGGCTCCTGCTTTCACCTTGTTCTCGTTTTGCTCATCGACTCGGGAAGAAAGTAATCGGTAACCTAGCAAGCGACGTGCATGCTGACTATGAGACATGTCTGATCCTTCTTGGGTAAAGGGATGCATGAAATAGCTTACGTCGATATCTGTCCGCTTACCGACATTTGCGATTTCTTGTTCAAAGTGGTTTTCAAACATTCGTTTCATTTCACAATCGTCGCAAGTTGCAATTTAATATTTCACTGACAGTCAGCCGGGCTACCGAAGCAGTTAATACACGCGTACTCTGTCTGGGCACTGTGAATTGCTTTCTGCATAGAGTTGACCAAATAGAAAACGCAGCATGATCTTCGTCGCAGCCCGAACGATATGTTGCATACCTTTTGTTTCAGCACCCTGATCATGCTCCTCATAAAAAATAAACCTGAATAAGAAATTACATGCTGCAAATAGAAACCCGAGAATTCTAAAATATATTCTATAGAAGTGCCAAAAATTGCGGAGAATACCTCGAGCAAGGCTGCATGTTTTGCATGCACTATTTCTCACATGCGCATTTAGGTGCACTAGTTTATTAATTCTTCGAAGTGTGAATTAAATGTTCGTGCACATTATATTGCTGTAGCTTTTTATGTATTTTGCAAGCTACACTGTGATTACTTATGCATGATATGAACTATGCCGTGACTGCATTCCAAGGGCATTTAATTTTCGTTAATAAACTGGTCAAGCCTTGCGAGGCAAATTGTATGTGCTGCCATGTGAAGCGTCTTCATCGACCTTTCTGTGGTGTGCATAAGTTCATGTTGTAGCTTATCTCTCTTTCTTTTTTCATTGAGGATCTCGATCCTTGCTACATATTGTTTGGCTTAGCGAGAAGTAGCCGTAATCTCTCACGATGCCGACATCTCTTGCCCGCACTTTATAAAAGAACGCCGTGCAGAGTGATGCACTTGGAAAGTGCCTAACGGTAATGACGCGAACATTTCAAGGTAACGTATTATGGCAATCGTAAACAAAAATCAATATATTCTGCTACGAATTAAGCAGACCTATACCTCACACTGATTGAGTCGGGCTCAGCATGTATGCACTACATAGTAAAGATACCTTTACAGAACTTGCAGATAATCAAAAAGCATGATGGCCGCCCAAGGGCCTTTCCTCCAAAATTGAAGAGAAGCAAAAAATTAGCGCCAAACCAGAAACGCTAAACCAGAAACCAAAACTCGAAATGGCGCGCGCCGAGTCTAGCGAGAGCACACTAGCTCACTGTTCTCCGCTGCAAAGAGGTTCGAAATGAAATTATGGGCCCCCTTGCGAGAGCGGTCCCGAGGCAACCGGTCCGGTCCTGCATGCACCCCTGCTCGCTCTTTTATACCCCTTCCCGCCGGCTTGCTCTCAGCTAGCCGCCTTTGCGGGAGCCTGAGCGATGCGTGGCCGCCATTGTTTCTCTTCGGCAACGTCAGCGAGCCAAAGGCGCGTGCCTGTCGCGCGCAACGACATGGCCCGCGCCGGTAAGCAAAATTTACGAGACTAATTTTGCGAAGCGAGGCAAGAGAGCGCGAACAGTCAGGCTCGAGCGAGGACGACGTTCTTGTTCCAGGCTCGGCGGCACGAGGTGACACGTTAAGCAAGAAGGGCCTCTTGTATCGCGTGCGGTTAGGGAAACGAGCAGTGAGAGGTGCTGGAGCGGGCAATGAAGAAAGCGTGTAACTGCAGCTTAACGTTGAGTTGCAACATGGCGGTACCCACAGAGCGTAAAGCAAGAATACGCTTCTTAGACGAAAAGGCAGCAACATGCGGCGAAATTTGGAAGTAGACAATGTAGAAAGCTCAAGTGAGACGTGTATGGGAGCAGAGTAAGAAAGTAAGGGTAGAGTAGTAGGACATGACCGACGCATTGCCGAATGCTTGGAGGATAGCCTGAGTTGTCTGATCATGAAGCGAGGGATATCGCGCTCAGTGCGCGCGTTAACCTATTGTTGCAACGTTTCAATAATGTCTCCGAGAAGGTAGAGGAAAATAAACAATTATTGTGCGCTTAACCTTCATAAAGTACACCGTAGGTGATGAAGGACACCGTAGTTGAAGACTACGAATCAATTTTCATGCGAAAGCATTATATGCCCCCTTACACGAAAATTCGGCGTTGTATACGGCGGCGTGACCGAATGATGGTACCAAAAATGGCCGACGGCAAAGAGCAAAACCACGTGTAAGTGTTTTTGCAAATGCAATTTTCCAAGGAAATGTGTGCTCCGATGAGGCGGTTACTTATAGTCATTACATTGCGTTTATAGAAGGAGAACGTCCGCTTTGAACATGCATAGTTACAGATTTAACGAGAGAATGACTCCGTATGTTCCAGCGACGTGCTTGGTGTCACTGTGTAGGTCGTTGTAGCGTAGGTAGTTATCGTACGAAGGTTCCGACAATGATCAACAGCATGTCGTTAGATTAGCGTAGTTTCAAGAAAAGGCCCCTGAGCCGATATCTAGGCTGTGATCCCTGCGTACGAAAATTTCAGCTACAACCAATGGAGCGATCAGGGCACTGCGACACTAGGGCCTGTCCTTCTGTTCGCGCGTCCCTGTTGTTGCCGGTGCTCCTGGTCTTGTATATTCGTAGTTAGGGAGCAACGTGGATACTCGAGTTGGTGCTGTAGCCGTGAAGAAGTATTTCAAGCGAAAGCCCCACAGTTCTGTATTGTGAACGCAGAACTATGCAGATATTCAAAAGCAACTAAGAAGTTGTGCACGCTTTTGTAAACTCGATTTTCCTACCGCCTTTTCTCTGTGATCAGTACAGAGACTAATAAGGACAAGATTTTCATTTGTTTTGTTCTTGCTTTCTTTTTACAAGTCACATACTTATTTGTTTATTACCCCTTTACATCTGGAAAAATGATGATGATGCGGAGGAGGATGATAGTGCTACGCGTATACGGGTGGAGGCGGATCTAGTCTTGCAAAGGAATGCTGGCAATTGCTCCACCCCAGCTTCTCCTTTGATCGGGCTCGAATAAACTGGTCTGGGGATAAAAAGTTCATCGCAGCACACAAAGGCGGAATGCTACCGCTCGGCTAAGTTCATCCTGTATCCAATGTGAGTATCTACTTCATCAAATGATTTGCAACGTTTAGCATTACTCGCTAAATTTCACCACTCATTGAATAAGTCGGTATACTTTAAAAGAAAATCAGGAGGACGCGAAGCACCTATCTCCTGAATATCCAGTGTTCAGTCCAGTAACGAGAGTTTATTTGGTTTCTGTTACTTTGCTTTCCCTGCATCGGTACTATGCTCTTTTTATGGCATCATGATCCTAACTCTTTGGCACAAGTTAACCCAAACTATGAGCGAATTACAAAGCAGTGAATGCTGACTACTTTACCCTTCATGATACACGAGTTAGAGTCCATGACACACAATTAATTTTTGGGTTAGCCTGCATCATTCTGTGGGCGTCGCGTTACATTAACTTCGACAAGAGCAAGCTTCTTTCTGTCGCGTGGCGGCATGCCGTGGTGTGCCACTATTATCTTCTTTATCGGCGGTGCATTTCTTTTAGGCGGAACAACGCGTACCACAAGAAAGAAAAAAAAGGAGATAAAGCTGGTGCTGAAGGGATCTGAGAAGAGCTGCGGATGTCGGATAATACTGACAATGCAAGCGCTTCGCAGGGGCGCGCAGATCGACAATCTATCATTTTAGCGAACTCCCCCAAGGCACTAGAAACATGCATTTTTGTTTTGTTTTGATTCCTTTTTTTGTTGTTGTTGTCGCCGTCTCCTGCAGTGAATAAGGCATTTCAAGCATCGTTATTATTTATATTTTACTGGAGGATGCATTTCTTCCACTGTAAGTGTAAAGAGATAAAACAATGAAGAAAACACCAATACAGTGGCTTGCGGTGTCCGACCACCTAAACTATGCAGGGAAACAAATAGCAAGGAGAAAACGAAAGCCTGAAATACGATACAAAGCAGCACAGTTTAAAAACAAGATGATGCCTTATCGAGGACGTGAGTGAACTGCTTTTGTCTGATCTTTCATTCTTTTTTTTCCTGCGTTCGAGGAAGGGTATAGTTTGGAAGAGACTTCTCTTGATAGTACCGGGCTCCGTGCGAAGGCAACGCTCCGTATACATAGCGAGCTTTTTTGCGCTTGATCCATCATCCCTGTCCACATCAAGGACACCGCTTTCTCTAGATACAGGCGAAAGGGGCCCTCCCGTTTTGCGTCTCGCATGGAGCTTTGTTTTCTCCATTAATGGCTGTTGGGCCGTCTACGTCCGCATGAAACACTCATGCCTGCTTCTGGCAACGGCGATTGTGTGAAAGCGTAATAATATTACTGTGTCGCTGTCATAATTATTTCATAGCATTGTCGTCGAAAACTACATTTAAGCTGGTAATGATGCCGTAACTACTGTACTGGGTACATTTTAACCGCACGTATTTCGTCATCGCGCAATGATACCTCAGTATACACGGGACCTTTTATAGCTACCTGATTGATTGGTTTGGTTAAAATTGCAAAGCTTCACAGGGCTGTAAGTGAAGCCGTATATATGAGCATCCGGATTGAGTTTGAATACCTAGGTTACCTTAACCAGAATGGAAACTGCAATTAACGAGCGTATGTCCATAAATTATCATCAGGATGTGATCGCCGCGGTGCGGTATATATGTTACTTACCGACGCCGGGATCTCATGCAGTGCTGAAGATCCCAATGGACGCTTATATTGCCACTGCGGCAGGTTGGTGTTGTGTCAGCGCACGCCAATCTTGTCAACGTTTTCACAATATTTATTTAATGTCATGGGGCAAACTAGGCAAGCCTTCGTGAAAAAAAAAATTTCGCTGAAAACAATAGCACCCCTGTGCGTGCTGATGATGATGTTTGAGGTTTAATGGCGTAAGGGACAGGTATGGCCAAAGAGCGCCACGCTAGTGGTAATGAATTTGTAGTGGTCTGATGGGTTCTGTGAACTTAATGTGACGGGGCTGGGTAAAGAGGCCTAAAAGAGTTGGTGTAAATTGCATGAAATACACACGTAATAACATTATGGTAATGAATAATGACGTGGTATTATGACCACTAAAATGCATTAAGAAAGAATGATTCATTATATAAAATATGCGAGATGCTAAAATTGCTTAGAGCACTACTGCCTCGCCAGAGCCCTTGAAACAAGGGCCTAGAGCCATGTGCTATACGAAATAATTATCACAGCGGCATCCTCTGAAGAGAGGAGGCGCTACGAACTAATGGGGCTAATAACATGTAGCACAACATCTTTCAGGAAACCTAGGACTACGTTGGTATCAAAGAGCGGTTCTGCACCGAGTAACATAAGAGGATGAAGGGGGATGTGCTGCCGGTATGCTAAGGGAAGGTGTTTCTTTCTTTGAGATTCGGCTTGCCGACACTCCAGGAGGACGTGGAGGACGGTCAGCCTCTCCCCGCATCTACCATAGGTTGGAGGCTCATTTCCAGTAAGTAAAAAGTTATGGGTGCCAAATGTGTGTCCTATTCTTAGACGACAGAATAGGACATCTGTTCGGCGTGATTTTGTTGCAGAAGGCCAGAAACCTAATTGTGGCTTTATTACCTACGTTGGACAGAATACCTACGTTGGGATGTATATGCATAAAGGTATCCCTTTGGGGTTATTATACCCTCGTTATATTCGCAATCTAGAGATCTCCTGACTCCCCTCCTGAATTTTTGCATGAATTACGGTCTTATATGAATAACTATTTACACAGTAAGATTATCCTACTAGGCGATCTTAATTTGCCCGGTGTAGACTGGATGCGCCTTCAGCCTGGGCCACATCACAGTCAGAATATTAATGTACTCTTTGATATCATGTTAACACATGATCTCAAGCAAGTTGTTCTTGAACCGACACGTGTGCAAGGTTCTTCATCTTCAGTTTTGGACCTTGTTTTCTTAGCTCGGAAATTCGATGAATTCGCGGTGGTGATCGAGCAAGGCCTATCCGACCACTGTCTTGTTTATGTTTGCTTACAGCTTGTTTCCTGTGCTAAAACTGAAAAATCATCTGTCCATTTTGTCAAAGATTATTCTCGCGCGAACGACGCATGCACGATTGATTACTTGGAAAATTGTCTGACTGATTTTGACGAAAATAATGTTAACTTACTTTGGACCCGCTTTAAGGACATGTGTCATTTTTGCCTTAATAAATTCGTACCAAATAAGAAAAAACAAGTTCACATGCAAACACCATGGATCAATCGCAATATCATTCATATGAAACGTAAAATTGAGAGATTAAAGAAGGCGGCCCGTACGCAGCCAAACTTAAAGGGACCCTGAAACGCTTTTGACGATTTTCTACAAACGTACTGAGTCGTTAGAGTAGGTCCTTCTGATCATTAATTGACACATCTAAGTGCTCTGCGTAAAGCGTGTAATTTATTATAAGATTTTAAAAATGCACATCGCTGCCGATCGCAGCGCACTGCTCGGCGGAATCTTAAGCCGCCCCTACCCATATGACCGAAATCACCCATATGACGTCAGTGGGGCGAGCTATCCGATTGGCTGACCGGGGCGCGTGATCGATAATTTTTCCAACTTTATGGTAAACAAATGATCTTCGTAATAGTTGGAATGTTAGTTAATTTGTTTTTATGAAAAGAAAGTAACATAAAGAGAATGCACAAGAACAATTTTTCAGTACATTAAGCACTTCCGGCACACAGCAAGTGTCGTCTGCTTGTGTTACAACGTACTCCATTTTGATGAGAGCTCCGCGGTCACAGTTGGTCTCAGTCTTTTCGCGAGCACTATGATTCTACTTTGTTGCCTTGTGGACTGAAAACGTAGCGACTGGCAATATGTCAAGCTGCGACATCGTGTCCCTCTGCAAGGCAGCGTACGAGCGAACTGGCTGCTGCGCATCGGACTACCGCTATCCGATCGGCGCCAGGATTTGCGCGTTTGTGGCCGTCACTTTACACCGGAAGATTACTAACGCAACAGCGTTTCGCGAGTCCCGTATTAGGGCAAACGTAAGCGCAAGGGGACAGGGTCTGGCCGCTTGACTGTGCCGTAACGGGATGAGCCGAGATGAGCAGAAGGGCAAATGTGAATGGTCTGCACGGTGCAGCCACCTGGTGGCATAGAGCGCAACCATACACAGTAGCAGCAACGAAGCGTATTCTTCTTTGCTGCTGGTGCGTATTTTTCGCAGGAGTGTAATCATCGACACGTTGTTTTTATGAATGTTTAAAATGTTTTACACTTGGTTAGAGCAATATTAGCGCTTTGTTTGGCTGGTTAAGCGCTGCGCCAACAAGTGTCTGGACCGTGTAGACCGATCAGGCCGCTCACGTACCTCTACGCCAAAGTTCCTTCATCAGCTTCAGTTTATGCCTCCAGTGATTTGCCGAAATGACCAGCTTGCCTGTGGTTAACGGAATACCAGACACGTTCGGCGCTACGACAGAATTCTCGCAACGCACGCTGCTTCGATAGCTCTCGCTTGGGGTCGACAGCCAAGCGGCTAGCGGAGAGGTCTCGTGCGGGCGGGGGCGGGCTCCAAAACAACCGGAAGTGGACGATGTGACGTCGCATCGTGACGCAGGACCAGTGAAGGCGGACGTAGCCCCGCTCGCTCGGCGAACGAGTTGAGGAGGAAAAGCGTGGATGGGGAGGAGGGTAACTTCTAATCGCTTGTAGCTCCATTAATACGTAACGCTTCACTCAAATTGTGGTGCGAATGTTCTACTTAAGCTGTACCCTACGCGTCTACAAAATTTGTCCGAACCGTTTCAGGGGCCCTTTAATATCTGAACTACAAGACAAGCTTGCACTTGCCGTGCGTAAATCAAAGGATTATTATTTTAACTCATCTCTGCCTAATTATATTACAAACGATACAAGTAAATTTTGGAATTACATTGCCGAGAAGAAGAAACCAATATCCCAAATGACAATAAGTGGACAAATGGTTACGGAGAAGGTTGAGCTTGCTCATCACTTTAATATGTTTTTTCACAGTGTCTTCTCAACTCCCAGTAATTGTTCACGTAATTGCCCAGCATACCAACCGTTCGATCTGAATTTTATATCGTATGCTGGTGTACTGTCTATGGTGCTGAACCTAAAACCGAAATGTTCAAGTGGGCCTGATAATATCCCTAATTTGTTTCTCCATAGATATGCTGTAACCTTATCAAAGTTTCTTGTTATAATATTCCGTGCTTCATTATTGTCGTTTGAGTTACCGAATGACTGGAGAACAGCCCGAACAGCACCAATTAATAAAAAGGGAGACCGTCTACTTGTAGATAATTACCGTCCTATTTCCTTAACGTCATCATGTTGCAAACTCATCGAACATATCATAGCAAAAAGCATAACCACATATCTAGAAAAACGTTCAATTTTAACTAAATTTCAGCACGGGTTCAGAAGAGGGTATTCGACTGTGACACAGCTGGTCACTGTAGTTCATTCGTTTGCATCAACCCTTGACAAGAACGGACAAATAGACATGATTTTCCTTGACTTCCGTAAGGCATTCGATACGGTCCCTCATGATAAATTAATCCTAAAACTTGAAAATGCAGGAATTCCTCAGATGTTTATCTCTTAGATTTCTGCTTATTTGTCTAACCGGAGACAATTCGTTGAGATAAATGGCGAAAAATCGGGCTGCCTTCTGGTCACATCGGGTGTTCCCCAGGGCAGTGTGCTCGGTCCTCTTCTTTTTGTTCTATATATTAATGATATTGTTAACACGGTGGAAGGTGGTGTACAGATTCGATTATTTGCCGATGATTGTGTGCTCTTTAAGGATATTGTTTTTCTCCATGATCAAACTAGTTTATGTTGTAGTTTAAATAATATTCTTGCATGGTGTGGGTGCTGGGGAATGACACTAAACACAGATAAAAGCGTACTACTGCGAATGACACATAAGAAATCACCCCTGCTTTATACATATAAGTTAGGTACATCACCTCTTCATGAAGTCACTAGCTATATATACCTAGGAGTGACCCTTAACAATTCACTATCATGGAATGATCACACAACTAACACTTGCGCTTCAGCCTTCAGAAAACTATGCCTGCTGAGACACAAACTTAAGAAAGCCCCACCTAACGTTAACATGCTATGCTACATCTCCCTAATTAGACCTAAGCTCGAATATGCTTGCATAGTTTGGGATCCATACACAAAAACTAATATCAATAGTCTTGAGAGAATTCAGAGAAAAGCGGACAGATTTATATTTAACAAATTTTCCAGATGTGATTCCCCCACCGAACTTATGAAAATTAACAACCTTGAACCACTCGAACTTAGAAGAAAAAAACAGAGACTTGAATTCCTTAAACTACTTCCCACTAACAATTTATCGCTTGACCCATCTGAACATTTACCGCAGTTATCGACCAGAACTACACGCCACCGCAGACGTGATGCATTAACCCCTTACTTTGCAAGAACAAACACATCTAAGTTTTCTTTTTTTCCTCGAACTGTAACCGAATGGAATTGTATATATTGAATCCACTTCCTAATCTTGTTTTTCATTGTTCTGTTTGTTTTGTCAATCGGATTTTCTATGTATGTACCATATGTCGTCCTCCCTGCTTGGACCACGTGTCCGCAGTATTCAATAAATAAATAAATAAATAAATAAATAAATAAATAAATAAATAAATAAATAAATAAATAAAATAAATTACGTTCAGCTTATTGTTTGTTTCCACGTCCCACAAGGGTTGCCAGTAATTTCGCAGTTTCTTTCGTAAGGACTTCAGATCTGTGACAGGGACTGCAGCGGTACAATTAAGAGCATGTGATGCAATTTATGTGGCTATCTGGTCCGCTAGAACGTTACCCTGGATGCCCCTATGACCGGGCACCCAGCATATAATCACATGGTGGTTAGATATATAAGCTTTACATAAGACGGAATAGAGTTCAATAATTACATGATTTTTGTGCTTACAGAATGATATCAAAGACTTCACAACACTTAGGGAGTCCGTATGTATAACAGATTTTTTTGGTTATTTCCTTATCTGTTTCACAGCCGACAATAGTGCGTAGGCCTCAGCCGTGAAGATACTAGTTTTCGGATGCAGTAAATCGGATTCCGAGAAGGATGGACCAACGGCTGCATAGAACACCCCGTCGTGTGACTTTGATGCGTCTGTGTAGAATTCCGTGCAGGAATGCTTATGCTGGAGTTCCAGGAAATGCATTTGGATTTCAATCTCTGGAGCGTGCTTTGTAACTTGCATGAAAGATATATCACATTGTATCATCTGCCACTCCCAAGGAGGTAGCAGCTTAGCTGGAGGCATTAGGCGATGTTTGAGGAGGGGGACATCCATTTCAGTGCTAAGCTCCGTCACACGCAGTGAAAAGGGCTGCCTTACAGAGGGACGATTGCGAAAGGGTGTAGCATATGTCATATCGTTAATGGTATTAAAACACGGATGTTGAGGATTAGATCAAACTTTCAGAAAATGTTTGACTGATGTATGTTCTCTGCAGATGGAGTGACCACTCATTCGATTCTACATATAAACGGTCAAAGGGACTTGTTCTGTAAGCGCCAGTGGCCAGTCGGATTCCTAGATGGTGGACCGGATCTAGCATCTTTAGCGCGCTCAGGGCGGCAGAATGATAGATCACGGCACCATAGTCCAATCGTGATCGAATTAGGCTCTTGTGGAGATGCAGCAAACATTTCCTATCGCTGTCCCATGTTGTATGGGATAAAATTTTCAGTAAGTTCATTGTTTTTAAGCATTTCCCCTTGAGATACGTTATGTGTGGAATAAATGTTAGTTTAGAGTCAAGTATGATGCCTAAGAACTTGCGCTCTTTGTTCACAGGGATTTGCTGGCCATACATTTCGATATTGGGATCTGCAATGAGCCCTGTCTTTCTTGTGAAAAGCACGCAATAACTTTTGTTCGGGTTCACTTTAAATTCGTTTTCGTCTGCCCATTTAGATACTTTGTTCAAGTCCTGTTGTACTTGCCTCTCATACACTGCAAGGTTGCAGGATTTGAAGCCTATTTGTATGTCATCTACGTAAACGGCATAAAAATGGCTGGTGGTAATGAAGCCCGAAGCGTGTTCATGTTCACGATAAAGAGCGTGCGGCTAAGCACATCTCCTTGGGGTACACTAGTTTCTTGTATAAAAGGTCGCGACAATACATTGCCGATTTTCACGCGAAAGGTACATTTGGGCAGATAGCTTTCTAGTATGTCTGGCATATTTCCACGAATGCTTATCCCCCACAAGTCTCGCAGGATTGAGTATCGCCAGGTTGTGTCGTACGCCTTCTCCATATCGAGGAATATCGATAAGAACTCTTTATGTACAAATGCATCGCGGTTATTTCCTTCAATGCGTACAAGATGATCAGTTGTGGACCGCCTTTCTCTGAAGCCAGACTGATAGGGATCAAGCATATTGTTCAGTTCAAGGAAATGTATTAGTCTACAATTAATCATTTTTTTTCAAATAGCTTACAAAGACAACTTGTAAGAGATATCGGGCGATAACTTGCCACCAAGGAAGGGTCTTTACCCAGCTTCAAGACGGGAATAACAATAGCATCCTTCCATGAGAATTGAAGGTACCCGGCAGCCCAGATAGAGTTGAAAAGTACCAGAAGTGTCATTTGTGCGTCTTCGTGTAAGTTCTTAATCATGTCATAGATTATTCTATCAGCTTCCGGTGCAGAGCTCCTACACGTGCTCAATGCAGCTTTAAGCTTGGCAATATTAAAAGGACGGTTATATGGTCCACCCGGACGGCATTTAGGATCGAGTGTCTTAAGTTCAGCTAATTGTTTATATTTGAGGAATTATTTTGTGTAATTTGTAGAGCTTGATACATGTTCGAAGTGTTCGCCAGACCGTTCGCCTGGTCCTCTAATGTAGTCCCTTGGTCATTCACTAAGGGCAAAGGGTGGATTTGTTGCCCCTTTATCTTTCTTACGCCATGCCATACTTTGAACACTTGGGTGTAGGTAGTGATGCCCGAGAGAAACTTCTCCCAGCTAGACCTCTTTGTCTGTTTCCGCATGCGCCTTCCCTACGATTTTGCCAGTTTAAATTCTATGAGGTTTTCTGCAGTCGGGGAGCGACGCAGCAAACCCCACGCTTTGTTTGGTTCTTTCGTGCCAGTCTGCATGGCTCATTCCACCAGGGTACCCGTCTTTTACAAGAGAGACCTTGTGTGTGGGGAATAAACTTTTCAGCTGCGTCGATTATAAAACAAGTAAAATATGCTACTGCTTTGTCTATGTTAAAATCAGTGATAAAATCTCGTGATAAGTAAGTTGATACATTAAAATGATTCAGTTCGGCGGAGGCTAGTTTCCACCGAGGGGGGGGGGGGTATGGTATGTGGGGGCATTCGTGCTGAGGCATTGCATTTAACATTACAGGGAAGTGGTCACTTTCACAGGGATTTTTTATTACATGCCATTGCAAGTCCGGGAAAATTGAAGCCGAGCCGATAGACAGGTTTAATGATGAATATGAATTATTATGAATATTTTAATACGTTGGCTCCTTCTTATTCAAGAGGCATGCACCGGAGCTCACAAGAAAATTTTCATTGAAACGACCTCTCGCGTCACATCGCGAGTCTCCCCACATGGTGTGGTGGGCATTAAAACCGCCTGCGAGTAAGTAAGGGTCCGGAAGCTGATCAATTAGGTTATAAATATCACTTTTTCCCAAATGAAATTTAGGGGGTATGTATAAGCAACATACAGTGATCAATTTATTAAAAAGAATTGCCCGAATTGACACTGCCTCAAGGGGTGTCTGAAGGGTGACATGGTGACAAGCTACGGACTTGTCCACAACTATTGTACACAGCCAGACGAGGTATTCGCCTCGTTGCGGTCATTACGGTAGATGGCGTACTGACAAAGAAAGTTTGTTTGTGTACATTTAAGCTGTTTCTCCTGAACAGACAGCACCTTTGGGTTACGTTTGTGTAAGAGTTCTTTAATGTCATCGAGCTTGTGGATAAGACCTCTAACGTTCCAGTATATTATTTGTGTAGCCATATTGTTCGTGTTTTATGCTATGTGTCAAGAGGAGTCAAGTTAGAAAAATACCTTACGGAGCCTTTTCAGGCCCTGTGATTCGTGTTTTGTCTTTCTTGGAGTGGTCGCGAGATTCGCGCCGCTCCCGAGGTGCTGGATGCGCCGTCTGACTCGGGGTTCTGTCCACCGACTCTTGGGAGCCGCTGGACTTTCGCTCACACGAGCGGGGTGTTTTCACCGTAGGCCTCGCCTCGAAATGCAGGGCCTTGGAGGCCACCAACCCAGAGGCCGATGGGTCCTCCTTCAGGGACGGCGCAGCAGCGCTGGCTGCTGACGCCAAGAAGGCTGGTGGCACGGCCGCGGCCATACTCTATGTGAGCCGGGCCGCAGCCGGAATCTGCTGCGACGTTGCCCCCTTGCGCGCCGCATCAGCATACCCTGAGGTATGGAAAAAGGAAACACGTTTCCACGCTTCTTGAAATGAGATGTTTTCTATGATTTTCATTGTGATTATGTCTTTTTCTTTTTCCATGTAGGGCAAGTTCTAGAGTATGCTGCGTGTCCACCATCACAGTTGCGACAGCGGAGTGTGCCATTACAGTTGTTTTGGTGGTGGTGGTGGTGGTGAAGTGTAGCAACAGGCGGGTTTAGCCTGGCGAACAAGGCCGGCAATTGCTCCGCCCGAGCGTCTCGCACAATACCGCTGAAGGATTTCACCATATGTCCATCAAACCGGTCTCTCTTAAGAAATCGATGAGGAGACGTGAAGTTTCTTTGCGGGCTATAACTGATCCCTCGGGAAATATAAGGTCTTGCAGGCGCGCATGCGGAAGGTCCTTGTTTTGCAGATTTTTCAGGAGAGTGTCTCTTTCATCTTGGAATTGCTGGCAGGACCACAAAAAGTGCTCAATGTCTCCTGTCTCGTTGCATGCCGTACAGTTCGGAGAATTGATTCGCCCCGTTTTAAATAACCAGGCCGGTGTATTAGCAGATCCTGTCCTTATTCGATATAGAAGTGTGGCTTCCTCTCGGTGCAATCTCTTGGTTACGCAGGACATATGCGGTGGAACCCAAAGCGACGCAAAGTTCTTTCGAATGGCAGATTTTTGCACTTGATTACTCTTTGGAGCCTTGATTTTGGGAGGTTGATAGAGTGCTGCGTATGCAAGCGCATCAGCTTTTTCGTTTCCTGAGATGCCAATGTGGGAAGGAATCCACTGAAACTTTACTGTGAAGCCTTTGTTATTGAGTTCTTTCACGATGGCTAGTGATTTGCGTGGGAACTTGAGGGATGGCAAACCACGGTGTATTTGTTGTAATGCGGCCTTCGAGTCCGTAAGGACAACCACATTCTGCGGAGGCAAAGTCTTTAGTTTGCGCAGCGCAGAAGCTATTGCTACGCCTTCCACAACTGTCGACGAGGCTATACAGTCCAGACGGCCAGACCACATATATCTTAGAGAGGGAATATAGACTGCAGCTGCACAGCGGTCTTCGTCTGCCTTGACAGAGCCATCTGTGTATACTTGTAGGTGATTCGGGTAAATCGTGTTCAGGTGTTCCTGGACTAATGACTTCGCTTCTGCAGATGGAATGCAGCTCTTTGATTGCAATCGTGGTACACTTAAGTTGCATGTGATGTCCTCGAATGTCCAGGGTGGTTCTATCCTTTCCCTCTGTCTCGAGCAGCGCAATCCTAATACGCGAAGCGTGTTCAATACTGCATAAAAATGTGAGCGCGGCCTGTTACCTATACGTTGTAAGAGGGCTCTACCGGGCGTAGACTCACTCAATCGTAGGAGCTGGATCATCAGAGCCTGGGAAGCCTGGAGTCGTAGAGGGCGTGACTCAGCTTCGTAGAGCACTTTCTTGTTTGACGCTGGCGGAGGGACTCCAAGGCAAAGCCGGATACCTTTTCTGTGGATGGCTTCTAAGCGCTCGTATTGGCTGTCTGAGGGTGGCATCAGAGGTAGCTGATACAGGAATCGACTGGTAACCAACGCTGTATGTAGTCGTAGCATCGACGTCGGGTGGTTGCCCCAGCGTATGCCAGCGACTCGCTTGAGCACATGTAGCCTAGGTGACGATGACGCCACAACGTGGTCAACGCCGCGGCGCCAGAGTAGCCTGTGGTCTAAGGTAACGCCCAGAAATCGGACGTTGGTGACTTGTCGAATCTGGTATCCGTCCAAATTCAGCGTCAAGCGTGTAGATTTTCTTTTCACTCCAGGAAATAGTACGAATGATGATTTCTCTGCTGATAGCGATAATCCAATCGTTGCCAAGTGGCTCTGAATGGCTTTTACTGCTCCCTGGGCTATTCGTGCGAGGCGGCGATGCTGGTAGCCGGAGACCCATATGCAGATATCATCGGCATATATAGATATCTTCACTGGTGTTCGATGGTTTAGTACTCTTGGGAGGCTACTCATGGCAATCTTAAATAATAAGGGAGATAAAACACTCCCCTGTGGCACACCGCGAAATATACGTATTTCATCGCTCAAAGTGTCGCCAAGACGAACTCTGATGCGACGATCATTGAGGAACGTATGTATGAAGTGCAAGAGATGACCCGTGACGCCTATAACTTGCAACTGGCTGATGATGGCTCTTTGAGACACGTAGTCGTAAGCCTTAGAAACATCCATGAAAACAGCAAGTGTCGACAGGCCATCCGCACTGTAATGTTCTATGTGGTTTAGCAGGTCCAGCACATTGTCTTGAGCGCTTAGACGCTGCCGAAACCCAGTCATGCACGATGGTAGTTTTCGACCCTGCTCGACATACCAAGTGAGTCTTGTGCACGCCATCTTCTCCATTAGCTTCGCTGCACACGAGGTCAGTGATACCGGTCTGTATGAGTCCAGAGCTGCAGGGTTCTTTCCAGGCTTCAGAACCGGTACCACCCATGCTACCTTCCATAAATGTGGGATAGCCCCACTGGCCCAGACTTGGTTAAAAAATGCCAGCAAATCACGCCGTCTCTCAACCGGTAGGTTAGACAGCATCTGATTACTGATAAGGTCAGGTCCCACCGCACAGCGACGTCGGAGGCTGCTCATAGCTAGTTCCAGCTCTCTGAGTGTGAAAGGAGCATCCATTAGAGACGACGATAGCAGCGGGGGCGGGTTGGTTGTGCCAGCTGACCTTCCGGAAGAGTATATTTCAGCGAAGGCATTCGCAAGGCAAGTGAGTGTCTTGCCTAACTTCAATGCTAGGGCTTCAAATGGCTTGTTTGGTCGAAAGTTTCCAGCATGGTTATTAACGACCCACCATATCCGTGGAACTGGTGTGAAGACCGATAGGCTTGCACAAAATGGTGCCCATTGATCTCTTCTTAGTTTCCTTGTATAACGTCGAATTACTGCGTTAATCCTGTTGAATATAGTCTTCATTGGTGGGTCGCCCTTCGTCCTCATCAGCCTTCGTTCCGCTCTTCTACGGGCAGCGCGTAGATTTTTGAGCTTTAGATCCGGAGCGGGGAAGTGGTCGGGTAGCTTCAGCTCAGCGGTAGCCAATCTCTTGCTACGTAGCATGTCCGCGAACAGGTCTCCAGATGATTCGCTTAGGCCGTCCCTGTACGTATCCCAATGCGTCACCGGACAGGATCTTCGGCCGTTGGTTCTATATCCAGCAATCTTAACGAAGACAGGAAAATGATCACTGCCCATTCTATCTTTACTAGTCGTTGACGATGCGAGGATGTCCGTTGAGTGTAACGTCAAGTCAATGACACTGTAAGAGGCCGGTGGTCGAAAAAACGTAGGCTGTTTGTCATTTGCCACGCATAGTCCCTCGGTGTTTAAAGCACTAACAATTTGCTTACCACGTGCATCAGTCGCCTTGTCGCCCCAGAGAGTATGGTGCGCGTTGAAGTCGCCGCATATAATCCTAGGAGCTGGGCAGCGGCTGCAGAGGTCTCTTATAATTTCTCGCATCGAGACCTTCAGGCGAGAGCTCACATACACGGAGGCCACGCTGAGGCTTCGGTTTCCCAGCCGCACTTGTACAGCAGTGACTTCCAAAGCACTGCTGCAAAGGTCTTGCACTGGTAGAACGTAATGTGGTATGTCACGTCTCACATATAGCTTGGCGCTTCCGTTCGGAAATGTCGGAATACTTTGGTTTCCATGTGCGACATAACCAGCAATTGATCTGGAACTTGGAAGACCAGCCTCGGACAGGGCCAATATCGGCACAGGCATGTTACGCAAGAAAAGCGACAGTTCAGGTAAATGGCACGCAAGACCCGCACAGTTCCATTGCATAATAAGTGGCACCTGTGGACGAGATGGTGAACATTGTGCCCTGACCGCATCCATATTGATAGGTGCTTTAAAAAGAGGCAGAACTGAGAATCACTGACTCGAGAGCCAGGACTACTTCGAGCATTTCCTTCATCGAGCTCGCCGGCATCTTCTCTATGTGTGATCGCAAGGCCTTGAAGAGAGCACGTAGCACCTGCTGACAGTCCTCCTGTGGTGTGTTTTCATCGCAACGCGATTGGGGTCGCTGCAGTACAGACACATAACTTCGCTGTTCCGGTTGTTCAGCTGTCTTCTCGTCTACGGGGCCTCTGTTGATTGATTTCACTGTTTTAGCCGGTCCACTGCGCGATGGCACCACTGTGTCCTGGATTCCTGGAGAAGGCTTCAGGCTTGGAAAATCAGTTTCACTCTTTGAGCTCCATCTCATTTCGTCTGACTCTCTTTGACTTTCTGTCTTTTTCTTCGTCGTATTTTTCTCATCGTTTCCTGTTGGCCCCAAGATAAACGTTTTCTTACGCTTTATTGCCGCTGCCCGCATAGGACACTTGCTATAACTAGCTGGATGACCACCACTACAGTTTGCACATAGAAATTTCTCTCTGCACGCGCATGTTTTGAAATCGTGGGGCCCTCCACATCTCTTACACCGCTGCTCACCACGACAGTGCTTGGCCACATGTCCATAGCGCTGACACTTGAAGCACCGAGGTGGTGTCTCAACGTAGTCAATGGTCTCGTGTCTTGTGAAGCCCAAGTTGATCTTCTCTGGACGGTCTGTATTTGGAGCGAACGTAAGAACCACGGAGCTGGTTCGCCTGGACTCCCAATCGGTTTCGGAAATTTGGACGCGTCGCGTGACTCTCCTTGCATGGTAATCTCCTTGTGGTTTTAGGTATACGTGTTAGCCACACTTTGCACAGGTTAGTCGGCCATGGCAGCTTTGTGAACCATGGCCATATCTCTGACACTTGAAGCATCTTCGGGGGCTTGGGACGTAAGGCCTGACTAATTTTGGCATATACCGCTTCTAAGGTTTCTCGTACCACGCTCGATGCAAAGGTAAGGATGAGATGCTTAGTTGGAATATCTTGGTTGTCTCGCTTGATCTGTATTCTTTGTACTTGAATCATATTGTGTTCTTTCCAGCCCTCCAGTAGCTCTTCCTCGCTTAGGCTCAATAAATCTTCATCAGAGATGACTCCTTTACACGTGTTCAATGATCGGTGCGGGGTAACGGAGATTGCCACATTACGTAATGCTAGGAGATTGGAGAGTTTCTCATGCTGTTGAGTGTCGCGGACCTCAAGAAGAAGGTCGCCAGTGCTCATTTTCGTAACTTTATAGCCAGTACCTAGTGTGTAGGTAAGACATTTAGCTACGATGAAAGGTGAGACCGTTCTGACTGTCTTTTCGGGATCTTGACTATCACATGAAAGCGGGGAAAGTCTCTTTGCGCTGGCTGAATAGCTAAGAGGTTTCTTCGGTGCACCCTCTTTTCGAAAGAGCACGATTGGAAAGGGGGGAGGGAATGACGTCTTTGCCATGCAGAATAATTTAATTTCGGTAGCTACGCAAGCCGCCCACCACCGAGCCTAACAATGGGACGCCACGGGTCCGGGAGGAAACACAGACGCCATCTGTACGTAGCTACTATAACCTAATATAAGATACCCAAGGTTGGATACATACACCAGGTTAACCCTTGCCGCTTTGAAATTCGGAAGTGAGAAGAAGTGATAAGAAGACATAAAAGAAGACTCAGCGAGAGGGAAAGCAAAAGATTGAATAGAGGGACAGGAAAAGGCGACTGCCGATTTCCTCCAGGTGGGTCAGTCTGGAGGTGCCGTCTATGTGAATCGGAGGCCAAAGAGGTGTGTTGCCTCCGCCGGGGGGCCTTAAAGGTCCAGACACCCAGCATCGGCTCAACCTCCAGGATCCCCCTTACCCCAGACACGGCTAAGCCGCGCACGGCTACACGCGGGAGGGTCCAACCCTCGTGTGCTCGGGTACGTGGTGTCGCAACACACCAAACGCCTGCTGAGACAGACGCCCCTGTGGGGCGCTGTGCGTGCGATGTGTCTATATACCACCGTAGAATTCATTTACTATACCGAAATTTAAGTTCATCGCCTTCATGATTAAAGGGTCTAGAAAGATCAAGGTCGGCTGAGCACCTTTTCTTAGGTCACACACTGAGGCACAGCTTCTCACGTGCGCTATTTCCACCTATTACATGGCGTCTGTAATCTACGACCTACTGTCCAAGTTATATATATATATATATATATATGTATATGTATATAAGCTTTTCTATCATCATATATATATGATATAAAATACCGGGCAACACACGTACGCGAACAAGTGCCACTACTTCCCACCGTTCCCCTTCAACCAAATAGACGCGCATTTATTTCTAAATCTAATAGCAGGCAAACTTTGACCTCCTTTCTCGGACTGGTAACCGTCCTCCGCCTTATGTGTAACAAATTACAATACGTCTATTCTGCAGGCGCCAAAGCTACCTTTCCACTTCGAGCACTTTTAACTACGCTGCTCAGACTTACGGAGCGAACACGTAGGCTTGATTCACGTTGTATTTTCTTCAGCAGGGCGCTCTCACTTAAGCCCTAAGTACTGAAAACCTACCGACAAAATAGAGGAAGCAGCAGTGCGCCCAGCGACCTGTTTGGTGCATTACTAAAGCGTTAATGAACGGCGCAAAAGGCATAGCTAAATCGAGAACAGGAAAAAGCTGCACCATGTCTATTTCCAGCTTCGTATACCGTCCTTTGCACTGCTGTTCCCGTTTCAAGACACATGAAGCTGAGCAGCCAGTTTCATTAGCTATGACAGGTCTGTTACTTTCGACAAGTGTAACTTTGCATGAAAGATAACACAATCGGGGTACTACGCCTGCTTCAACCGAACGGAAAAACGGGCTCGTTCGATGAAGGCAATTCGCTATCACGGTGCAGCGTACCTTATTCTTTTCACCAAGTTAATAATAATATTTGTGGTTTTACGTGCCAAAACCACTTTCTGATTATGAGGCACGCCGTAGTGGAGGACTCCGGAAATTTTGACCACCTGGGGTTCTTTAACGTGCACCTAAATCTAAGCACACGGGTGTTTTCGCATTTCGCCCCCATCGAAATGCAGCCGCCGTGGCCGGGATTCGATCCCGCGACCTCGTGCTCAGCAGCCCAACACCATAGCCACTGAGCAACCACGGCGGGTCTTTCACCAAGTTCGTCCGCATTGATTTGTAACACGGTTATGTAGTCTATACAAATTAAGAATGTACTATTGTTAACCGAAGAACGCTGTGGCTGCAGGTCCAATAAGAAATACGAATGACTAGACCAATATTAGGCCTATAATCTCAGCAGGTCTTAATATTCCTGAAAAAAATTAGATTCAATACACTGTTAGACCGGTCAGAGAGATCCATTTGGGTGAATATTATTCCACTGGTGCACATAGCTCGCACTGGGCTTTATCTTGTTGAAACGCAAAGCGCGCTCTCTTTTGCCTGTAATTAATATCGCAGGCAAACAACAACTTCACAATTTTTGCGCCAAAACCACACACACAAGAAAGGAAACAACACGGGCGCGCACTTCAAGTGTTTAATGAGCGTAAGAACCTGTAGTATGTTTTTACACTCATTAAACAGTTGAAGTGAGCACCCGTGTTGTCTCCTTTCTTGTGTGTGTGGTTTTGGTGCAAAAATCGCTGATTATGTCGGGTAACCAACTAGCCCAGCAGTTCACTCTTCTAAACCACAATTTCTTCGGGGATCTTTAGGAAGCAATAGACAAGCGACAGCATTGCAGCTTGCAGCAGCTCTAGTGAATAGCGTGCGTGCGTGCGTGCGTGCGTGCGTGCGAGTCAGAGTGAGTTAAAGAGAGCTAAAGCATGTTACTTTGTTGAGGGGATGCTGGCTAGCTTGCATCGAGGAGCGCTCTAACGTGAACGCACCGGGCGATGGCTTCGTTCACGGCAAATTTTAGCTGCTATTCTGTTGTTTGGGGGCCACAATACATGGTCGACATCACTGTAAACCTTTAGAGGTGATTAAATGGCGCTGAAAAAGACGACTAAATAAAGAAAGCACGAGCTTCCTTTAAAAAAATATTCTATTCAGAAGGAGTGCAGCGTAGTAAACTGATCTCGTGCGTCATGTTCGATACGCGCGTGGGTCGAGACGGGCTAAATGGATCGCGAAATGCATCCGGCAGCCGCGTACCCGCCTTCTGTAGTGGAGGCGAGAGCGGGCGCTACTTTTGGCGACGCTCGCCTGCATGCTTTCCTTTTCATCGTTCCGCCATTTGCACGATGATTACTGCGCGCTTCTATTTGACCTTCCGGCTTGGCACTCCGTCCTTGGCCTTTGTTTTCGTTTCTTTGCCGCGCAGCCTACGTGGCCGCGTTAATGGCCGCGGGCAGCGAAGTCCTCGCTCGGCGTTTTCGGCACGTGAACCGTTCCTGTCGAGGATCGCGATGTGAAAAACCATTATTTCTGCGCTGTTGCTGAACACGGATGAGCGCGACTATTTCGTTGTTTCCTTGCTGCTTTTTTCTCACCGTTCACTCTACTGGATCTAGCCTTCTTGGCCAATTACGCGTGATGACTGCTATCATGTTTCCACTACCAAGCGCCTCTCCATACTTCTATGACATCAAACCCTCTTGTCGTTGTTCATCAATCTTAAAATACGGTTCATTTTAGAGTAGTATTTTTTGTGCGTGTGTGTGTGTATGTGTGAAATATTTTTTAGCTGAATCAAGATCACAAAATAAACCACGAATGCGAGGTTGCTTTGTTGCCATGACCTTTTCTTCTTTCCATAATTTTCGCTTTATCAAATATATGGCAGCGCAAACGCCCATGGCATTGTGAATCAATAGATGCTGATCCTCTACCTTTGAAAGTATGGAGAAAGAAGGAAGAAGCGAGGGGGGAGGGGCGACGAAGGGTTCATAGATTTCGTCTTTAATGCTGTGAGCGCGATTATCTCAATCTGCGTGATTCTTTCTTTCTGGGATGCACTGTCGCACAAAGAAAAAGAATAGATGATTGAACGTTCACTCTCAGCTTAGATGCAAGCGTGGTCGCTCTGCGGAAGTGAATGTTACATAGAAAGGACATCAGCGGTATTTCTTACAAGAATTCTTCCGTATTGTAGCTCTGTGAGTTTGCACAGTTATGTGCCTATGTCCTTAAGCCGAAAGTAAACGCTGATATAGGGAGCATTGTGAAAGTAGATTACCTCCCCATCAAATATATTATGCAATGGTGTTGTTATCGTGTAGCTTTGAAAAAGCTTGTATTAGTCCCTCTGAAAAAGTTTCTGTAAAACATTTTTTTCGTGCCAGGGATGAGAGTTTACCTAGAACTAAAATTCAACAGCTTTCAAGGCTCAGATGTTAATATGCTTTGGAATCAGTTTAAACAGCTATGCACTTACTGTTTCGATAATTTCGTACCAAACAAAACTAAGAAAATAAGAAATCGGATCTCTGGATAACGAGAGACTTCTTACATATAAAAAGAAAGAGGATCATCTACAAACATTGTTAAAGCCGCTCGAGCGACATTTAATGAGGTGCTGAAACATGCCAAGTGGTATATTTTTGACATGCCCTACCAATTTTTTTTAAAGGATCACATGAGAAGTTCTGGGACTTTTTGAATTAGAAGGACAAGTCTGTTGACGAGATACAACTCGATGGTATTCGAACTGTTGAAAAGGAAGCCATTGCGGAACATCTTAACATATTTTCACAGCGTCTTTTCCGTCTCTTCTGAAACAGTCAGTCACACCCCTGTATCGTGCTCTGATCTCGAAGATATTGTATCACCACAAGGGGTTGTGGTAATGCTTCTTAACATGAAGACTAAAGCATCTCCTGGCCCTGACGGTCTTCGAAATGCGTTCTTTCCTCGCTACGCAGAAATGCTCGCCCCATTCCTTGCATGCCCTTTTCGCGCATGCATATCATATGCGGATCTACCGGCTGACTGGCGAACGGCGCGTGTGGTGCCCATACACAAGAAAGGTGACACATCCGTGATTTCAAATTATCCTCCTATACTTCTGACTTTTTCGAGCTGTAAGATGATTGAACATATTGTCGCTAATTGCATAATCAAGTTTTTAACAGATAACAACATTCTCTCCTCTTCTCAACATGGTGTTAAGAAAGGCTTTTCTACGGTCACACAACTAACCACAGTAATTCACAATTTTACAAGCGTTATCGACAAGTCTGGTCAAACTGACGTCATTTTCTTGGTCTTTCGAAAAGCGTTCGAGCTTGTTCCACATCAAAAGTTAATCTTCAAGCTAATATGCATTGGCCTTCTCTTTTTCATAATAAACTGAATTTCCACCTACTTAGCAAACCGCACAGGGTCGGTTTATGTTAATGGGCACCACTCGCTTCATTTGTCAGTTACTTCCGGGGTACTACAAGGTAGCGTACTCGGACCACTCTTATTTTTGATTTTTATTATTGATATTGTTAGTGCTATTACTCAAACAGCACCAATACATTTGTTCGCAGGCGACTGCATTTTTTTTCATGAGATTGCTTGCAAAGAGAATCAGGAACTTTTGAATACTAACCTTCATACATTTATTCATGGTGTAAGGAATGGGACAGGAAGCTCAATGAAGAAAAGACAGTGTACATGAATATAAAAGAAAAAAGACGTAGGTGGGCGTTTCCCTATAGTCTTTCTAGTCATCCTTTCGTTGAAGTAAATGAATATAAATATTTGGATTTGGCAATAACTAACAAACCAAGTTGGAATTCTCACGGCTCAAATGTATTTGCTGCATCATTTAGCAAATTACAGTATTCTTCGTCATCAACTAAAACAAGCGTCCCCATAAATTAAGCTTCCTGCATACAAATCACTCATCCGACCGAAAATCGAATACACACGCGTCGTCTTAAATTCACATAATAAACACACTATTAATGCACTCGAAATGATTCAGCGGAAAGCAGTTAGGTTTATTGTTTCCAAGTGCCGTATAGCTGACTCACCAACAACTATCATGCACAATCATGGTGTACAGACATTAAATTACAACTACGGTGGAAAATTCTAAGAATTAAATTTCTTTTTCTGCTCGAAAACAACAAACTCTCGATTAATCCTGCTCCATATACCCGACCATTAACCACTAGACAAACCAGACATCACCACTCTGATTCCTTAACTTCCTATCGAACAAGAACTAATACCTTCAATTTTCCTTTTTCCGTCATACTATTGAAGAATGAAACGCACTACCATTATCATACTTGAGCAGCACTGACTCGATTGATCTGGTCAATTTTTGATCTGTTAATCTCGCAACAGAGGTGTCAGCGTTTTGTTTGTTTTGTTCATAATGCATCTATGATTATTCTTTGTAATTTTACCACTCCTGCTTGGGCCCGCATGGGCCTGCAGTGTTTTGTAAATAAACAATTAAACATACCTTGTCCCGCAACAAAACAAGTCCATAACGAAATATTATAGAAATAAGTCCAAGAAGCACGAAGAAAAGCACAGGAAGTGAAACAAACGTTTCATAAAAGAAAAGCGGCAACGCCATCAACAGCTATAGAAGCATAGATACAGTTTAAAATAGCCCATTAGTCACTGTTCACAGAACATTTTTTAAGTCACTGTCCACAAGGGAATCACGTAAAGCTTTGAGGGCAAGTCGTGGGACAGTACAAGTGTTAGGACTCTTTTTGCAGGAATAAAGTACGCCTGCCTAAAACAGTGGACGACTACAAAAGAACTGCCACTAATCTTATTCTTCGTTGCGAGTGAAATATGCCTGAATTTATTCCATCGAAGTAAGCAATAATAAGGCACGTTTCCTTCAATTTCACAGCTGTACACACAGCAATGCTTGCTTAGTCAACTGCCAGTACCTAACACTGCGTATGTAGCTAAGGGGACGTCAATAATTCAAGGCTGAAAGAAAGCTCGAATTTTTATTCAAGTTTAAGATTCACGAGGTATTGAGGTTTAAAAATTTAATAGTACTTTAGATACTATTTCATTCCTGTGTACAAGTTATTCGTGTGAACAGGTCAGGTGATACTTCTTCCCCTGCTAACTATAGACCCAGCACACTTATATGTATCTCATGTAAAATGTTTGAATATGTCATCCTGAAGTATCCAACAAAATACGTCCAATCTAACAATATACTGCATCTTAACCAGCATGGTTTTCGCAGTGGCCCATCCACTGTTACCCAATTAATTGAAACACTATATGGCTTTTCCAAAAACATTAACAGCCAACTACAAACTGACGCAAACTTTATGGGTTTTTCGATCGATCGCGTTGCTCGCCTTAAACTTATCTAAAACTGAAAAGAACAGCAGGAGATGGTCTCTGACGCGTTGGATTGAAGATTATCTCTCGGACCGTCACCAGTATGTACAGTATAATGACCATGCATCAAATACCGTTCCCATTCTATCTGGCGTACAGCACGGTTCTGTTCTGGCACCACTGCTCTTCTTGTTCTACATAAATGATATAACTAACCACATTAACGGAAATATTACAGTGTTTGCACATGACTGTGTACTATAGTACACAATTAAAAGTCGCGATGACCAAATAAAACTTAACAATTCCCTGAACATAGTAACCCAATGGTACACAGATTGGAGAATGATAATAAACGTGGAGAAAACAGTTTATATGACCATAACAAACAACAAATCAACCCTTTTCTTTCCCTACAGCATTAATGGCCTCATAGCACAGAATGGTTCACAGTATAAATACCTGGGAGCATTAATAAGCCGTGACCTCAGCTGGAAAGCGGATGTTGAACAAACACCCAAGAAGCACTAAATATATTTTTCTTCCTGAAACGTTCGCTTAGAAGTTCCACATATGAAACAAAACCTCTTGCTTATACCTGTGTCATTCGAACAATATTGGAATATTCCAGCGTTGTGTGGTTTCCATACACTAGGCACAACATTCTCACACTTGAAAGCGTACAAAGGAAAGCCGGGCGATTTATTTGTAATCGTTACAGGCCTACGGATTCCTCAACCGAAATGCTGCAGCTCGCTGGCCTCACGACTTTATCTAGCCGAGCCAAAGCGCACAGGCTAAAATTCTTGTATTTATTGCTGAGCCATAGCTACAAGCTAAATTCCAAGTTATTTATTACATACAAGACTTTCAGGCAGACGCGCAACAAACATAAATTTACCCTAGACGAATTTAATTGTGCTAATAACTTGTTTCTTTTCTATTTTTTTCCTCAAACAGTTAGAGGCTGGAATTCCTTGGACGAACTTATTGTCGGCTACGCAACACTAGAATTGTTGATTGAATTCGTGGCAGACATCGTTTGTCACAGGTCCTTATCATGTTGCTGACTGGCTTTTTCTCTGGTTGTCTGTTGCATTGCCTGCTTGTGGAAACTTATCGATGCGCATTTTGTTTATGTATTCACTCCCACGCCTCAATGACCACTCACTAACAGTAGCAGAAATTCATATCGGGGGCTATGGTTTCGCTGAGTGCATACGCCGGAAGCAATTGCAGACTCAGATACACGCAATAGAATGTTTTTCACACCACCTATAGAACAAGCGAGTGCGTTCTGTACCCTATGTAGACTGAGTTTCCGGACATATCGTTGCTTTTAAGCAACAAAAGGATCCCTTGTCTCAGGAGTATCTAGTTTCTCCGATGGCAAGGTGCGCAATATGCGATGTCTAAAACGCGTTGTGCCCGACGACGTGTTTCTGGCTGCGCAACCGCTTCCGGCGCATGCAGTTAGCAAGAACCTGGCCTTCGAGATTAACTCCTGTGGTCCAGAGAGCACTCTTGCTGGGGTATGGATTTGCGCACCGCCATTTAACCATGGTGTCTCGTACCAACAATGGTAGCTTAGTGGCTTTGGTGCTGTGCCTGAAAGCACGAGGTCGTGGGTTGAAATTCCGGCCGCGGCGGTCGCGTTTCGATGATGGCGAAGTGCAAATAACAAAAATAATAGCGCACACACCGAAAAAGAAACATTCGTGTACCGCGCATTTGACACACGTTAGAGAGCCCCAGGATGGCCAAAATTAATCCGGAGCATGCCTCATAACTATCATAACTACGGCATGCCTCATAATTATCAGATTGTCGTTTCGTCACGTGAAACCACAGAAGTTATTTCAACTGCGGTGTCTCATTTTCCTTATGTATTATGTGGTATAGAAGTTACGTGAAGAAGGATAAAGTGCCTCAAAAAGACTGGCCCACGTTTTGCTAGGTCGACATATCTTTGTCAAAGGCGGAATTTGAGCGATAGCAGAGCAAGAAATTGCAAAAGGTCATTCGAATTCTTTTTTTCTTTAGAATGAGAACGCAGGCCGTTGATAATGAGGGGCATATGCAGGGACACCATATAGGTGCATCGTGCACTTAGCTGCAGCTTTGGCAGCTATTAAAAACTCGAAACTGCGCTCTATATTCGTTGATTCCTCCTCTTTGCTACGCTGACGGCTGCCGTCATCGGCCACCTTTCAGCTTCATGTCAGATTTACAGCTGAGCCGCACTACCGGAAGACCTGCGCCAGACTCTGTATTGTCTCCTGGCGCGCCACACTCACCAAATCCAAGGTGCGATGGAAACCCGTCCCCACTTCAACAACGGAGAAGCCGAGTTCCGCAAGGGGGGACGACTCACTGTTAGTTGTTTGCCTCCATGAGTGGCTCAGACCCACTATGAGGGATGGGCCATGAACCGGGTGAGTTAAGAAAATATTTCATCATCATCATCATCATCATCATCATCATCCTGGTTGCGCCCACTGCAGGGCAAAGGCCTCTCCCATACTTCTCCAACAACCGCGGTCATGTTACTAATTGTGGCCATGTTGTCCCTGCACACTTCTTAATCTCATCCGCCCACCTAACTTTCTGCCACCCCCTGCTACGCTTCTATTCCCTTGGAATCCAGTCCGTAACACTTAATGACCATCGGTTATCTTCCCTCCTCCTTACATGTCCAGCCCATGCCATTTCTTGTTCTTGATTTCGACTAAGATCTCATTAACTCGCGTTTGTTCCCTCACCCAATCTGCTCTTTTCTTAACCCTTAACGTTACACCCAACATTCTTCTTTCCATAGCTCGTGGCATCGTCCTCAATTTAAGTAGAACCCTTTTCGTAAGCCTCTAGGTTTCTGCCTCGTATGTGAGTACTGGTAAGACACAGCTGGTATACACTTTTCTCTTGAGGAATAATGGCGACATGGTGTTCATGATCTGAGAATGCTTGCCAAACGCACCCCAGCCCATTTTTATTCTTCTGATTATTTCAGTCTTATGATCCGGATCGGCGGCCACTACCTACCATAAGTAGTACTCCCTTACCACTTACAGTGCCTCACTACCTATCGTAAACTGCTGTTCTCTTCCGAGACTGTTAAACATATTTAGTAGAAAATATTTAGTAGAGTCCAAAAGGAAGCACCCTTGAGAAATCTTGTATATATAGAAAGAGTGACGCCAGATATAAATTTAGTAATCTGGCAAAAAAGTATTATTGATCCAATTGTGAACCTCAAAACGCTATAGTATTCTTGTTCTTTCTCTTGTACTTCTGTTCTTCAGACTGAGCTTTACCGCCACCATAAGGCGAAGAAAAGTCGAAACATCACCGACCACTTTAACTGCATTGTTCGCGCTGCAGGCCCGGCGAACCGGCTGATACATAGCATGGCGTCATGTATCATTTGTATCCCATCCAATGTGCGGACTCGCCAGACTGTGATTTGAGCAATGTGACATGAACATAAGGTAAACGAAGCGAGTCATCAATGCTCTCTTACATGTTTTGCTTAGCCTGCTTGTATTCAAGGCTGTAAAGGGACCTTTCTGACGCGAACTTGCGTACAGGGTGTCCCAGCTAAATTCAGCAAAGGTTTAAAGATAGGCCCAAGGAACACGCAACCAAATACATGTTGGTGGCTACCACGAAGTCGCACTACTTTTGCGTTCAGATCAATTGCATAATCAGTACTGATTAATAAACAACTTTGCAAGTTTTAATGTTAGGACGAGCGTTCCAGTGAGGAACTTTTAGCACGTTCTATAAAACATCTGATTTAGCTACCTGTAACTTCCTTCAGCTTTCAACTTATAGTATACCTCAAAAGCACACAGACTTCTTAATAGCTAATGACACGTATTAATTGGTTCCATTATATAGCGTTTAAGATGTTGCCACCCTTTAGCTATTTCATGTGAAAGCCGGCAAAGCGTGCATAGTGTGGCCAAATACCATCTCACGCCCTTAAGAGGAAGCATTACATGGCAAAGGAGAAATTGTGTCCCTTGGAAGCGGATTTTTTATGTTGGTGGTAAATTTTATATAAAAATTATTGAGAATCGCAAGTTTTCGGAAATTAGGACTACCATGTTTTGAACTCTGTAACCCCGCAATAAACAACGATCATCATCATCATCAGCCTGGTTCCGCCCACTGCAGGGCAAAGGCCTCTCCCACACTTCTCCAACAACCCCGGTCATGTACTAATTGTGGCCATGCCGTCCCTGCAAACTTCTTAATCTCATCCGCCCACCTAACTTTCTGCCGCCCCCTGCTACGCTTCCCTTCTCTTGGGATCCAGTCCGTAACCCTTAATGACCATCGGTTATCTTCCCTCCTGATTACATGTCCTGCCCTTGCCCATTTCTTTTTCTTGATTTCAACTAAGATGTCATTAACTCGCGTTTGTTCCCTCACCCAATCTACTCTTTTCTTATCCCTTAACGTTACACCTATCATTCTTCTTTCCATTGCTCGTTGTGTCGTCCTCAATTTGAGTAGAACCCTTTTCGTAAGCCTCCAGGTTTCTGCCCCGTAGGTGAGTACTGGTAAGACACAGCTATTATATACTTTTCTCTGGAGGGATAACGGCAACCTGCTGTTCATAATTTGGAAATGCCTGCCAAACGCACTCCAGCTCATTCTTATTCTTCTGATTATTTCCGTCTCATGATCCGGATCCGCCGTCACTACCTGCCCTAAGTAGATGTATTCCCTTATGACTTCCAGTGCCTCGCTGCCTATAGTAAATTGCTGTTCTCTCCCGAGACTGTTAAGCATTACTTTAGTTTTCTGCATATTAATTTTTAGACCCACTCTTCTGCTTTGCCTCTCCAGGTCAGTGAGCATGCATTGCAATTGGTCCCCTGAGTTACTAAGCAAGGCAATATCATCAGCGAATCGCAAGTTACTAAGGTATTCTCCATTAACTTTTATCCCCAATTCTTCCCAATCCAGGTCTCTGAATACCTCCTGTAAACACGCTGTGAATAGCATTGGAGATATCGTATCTCCCTGCCTGACGCCTTTCTTTATTGGGATTTTGTTGCTTGCTTTATGGAGGACTACGGTGGCTGTGGAGCCGCTATAGATATCGATCAGTATTTTTACATACGGCTCGTCTATACCCTGATTCCGCAATGCCTCCATGACTGCTGAGGTTTCGAATGAATCAAACGCTTTCTCGTAATCAATGAAAGCTATATATAAGGGTTGGTTGTATTCCGCACATTTCTCTATCACCTGACTGATAGTGTGAATATGGTCTATTGTTGAGTAGCTTTTACGGAATCCTGCCTGGTCCTTTGGTTGACGGAAGTCTAAGGTGTTCCTGATTCTATTTGCAATTACCTTAGTAAATACGTTGTAGGCAACGGACAGTAAGCTGATCGGTCTATAATTTTTCAAGTCTTTGGCGTCCCCTTTCTTATGGATTAGGATTATGTTAGCGTTCTTCCAAGATTCCGGTACGCTCGAGGTCATGAGGCATTGCGTATACAGGGTGGCCAGTTTCTCTAGAACAATCTGTCCACCATCCTTCAACAAATCTGCTGTTACCTGATCCTCCCCAGCTGCCTTCCCCCTTTGCATATCTCTTAAGGCTTTCTTTACTTCTTCCGGCGTTACCTTCGGGATTTCGAATTCCTCTAGACTATTTTCTCTTCCATTATCGTCGTGGGTGCGACTGGTACTGTATAAATCTCTATAGAACTCCTCAGCCACTTTAACTATCTCATCCATATTAGTAATGATATTGCCGGCTTTGTCTCTTAACGCATACATCTGATTCCTGCCAATTCCTAGTTTCTTCTTCACTGTTTTTAGGCTTCCTCCGCTCCTGAGAGCATGTTCAATTCTATCCATATTATACTTCCTTATGTCAGCTGTCTTACGCTTGTTGATTAACTTCGAAAGTTCTGCCAGTTCTATTCTAGCTGTAGGGTTAGATGCTTTCATACATTGGCGTTTCTTGATCAGATCTTTCGTCTCCTGCGATAGTTTGCTGGTATCCTGCCTAACGGAGTTAACAACGATATCACATTTTAATAAACTGAATCTAATAGTACATCTGAAACGGACAAAACTGATCTATTGAACATGGCTCTTAAGTACACCCACAATATGGAAGTAGGACTTTTGCCAAACTGTTGTAAACATTGTAAAAAATTCACGTAAGGTATAAATTGTGATGTGAATTTTTGTCAGCTTTCAGTGTTCTAACGGGTGCTGTTTACAAAACTGTGATATCTGTTTTTGATAAAGAGTTACGCATTTGTAAACTTCGCGCTTCTATATTTTTCAAAATTGCTAATTTTTTGCAATGCATATAGAGAAAAATTCAGCCCATGAATCAATATACCGCTTTTATGAATCACTAAATTCACCTTTCTCTATCAAAAGCAGCAAATTTAATAAAAAGTTGAGGGGCTACTTCAGACAGTCATTTTTGCTTTTGACGTGTATTTGAAGAAGCAGCATCGGACTTGACCCCGAGCTAAAGCTTCATCTTAAGACAAAGCTCTATTCACCACTGACGCTGGAATTTGAACTCGGGCACTTGTGAATATGGGCATGGGTGAGCCATGAGCGGTACACGCGAACCATTGCGTAATCGCGCTGCTTTCGGCCATGGTGATGATGATATTTTCGATAATAATAATAATAATAATAATAATAATAATAATAATAATAGCAACAGTATTCGCTTAAAGGTCTTCATTTTTTACATAATTCCACGTGGAGGCATTCTTATTTCGCATGATTGATTAGTTTCCTTTACATTTTTTGTCAAATTTTGTTATACTTCGTAGGGTTAACTCTGGCTTTTGCAGCAACCTTCCTTGTCTACCCTTGCTCCATGAGTGCACGCTCAATTGGAAGAAAAACAGCTTTCATGCCTCAAAAAAGAAAAAGAAAAGTATTCGAGGAAGACTTTTAAGTGCGTAAGCATTGCTTTGTCTACCAACGAGGAAACCCGTTCATTCCTCCGTCCCTCCATCCATCCGTCCATCACGTAAGACGATCGCTTTCAACATATGGCCCACAGCAACGAAAGAATTGACCTTCGTGCTGCCTCTCGCTTCAACACGAACTAAGCGGCGAAAACACAGCGCACGTGAAGCTATCAGCATTCGGCGCAATCTGTCCCCATCGCTGATAGCTTTCAAATAAGGCCCGCGTGGCTACGTCATACGCAACCGCCGCCAAAGTACGGTTGATCACGGTTGATAATTGTTCGCTTCGACCGGAGGCTGCATCATCGACCACGTTTACGTATGAGGTTTACCAAACGTCGCCCTGCTCAATTACGTCACGTACTATAGTGCGTACCGGCCAGTGCTCATCTTCCACGAAGCAGCGGCATCATCCAAACGCAACATCGCATAAAATCAGTTAACATTGCTAGTACTCGGCTCTGCTTCGTCGTCTCATGCTGGTCTCTGTTAACATTTTGGTGTTGCAACTGCGCTTCTCCGTTTAACGATTCTTTCGCGGTATTTCTCGCAATTATAGCGAACACAGCAGCCCACTGCAACGAAACAGCAGGTAATTAGTAGCAAATGCTTCTGCATCATTTAGATAACTCACACAAGAAATTGCGCGTGTAATTTTTGTGACTTTGTTTTAGGTCGACACAAACACCGAGAACAGTATGAAAAAAAAAAGACGCATGATACACTGCTCTGCGACAGAAATGCGATAATTGTAGTCCTCACATATTCCTCCTTGACAAAGCAAGCTCCTTGAGATAGCAAAATCTGAGAAACACCATATTCGTGCTCGACTAAAAAAATACGGGGTTTTCCATGCCAAATCCACCATATGATTACGAGGCACGCTGTTGTGGGACTCCGGATGAATTCGTACTACCCGGGGTTATTTAACGTGCACCCAAAGTGCACGGGTTCTCGTGTATTTCGCCGCTATGGAAATGTGGCCGCCGCGACTGGAACTCAATCGCACATACTAGGGCTTAGCAGCGCAACTCCAAATCCACTATGCCCTTCCCTTTCGCGCTCAACAGGAATACCAAAATACCGGAGTAACACACTCTTGGCTTTATCGCAATTCCTGAAGTCTCTATCGGAAATGCGAGCTAAGCAACAGGACAAGTTACAAGGAAGTACCCCCAGCAACCTACAGACTAAAAATCACGGCCCAGCTGCACCTCCACGCAAACCTTCTCGAAAAAATCAAGAAAACTTTGTGTGTTCGCCGTCCTCGAATACGTGCAGCCTAGACTGTGCCTGCAGCCCCCTGAGATACTGGATTTCCCTATCAATTTCCTCGATTCGTATTCTGTGCTGTCCCTCATACTCTACCCTTTCGCATTCTTTGTCCCGCCTTATGCATTCATCATGATCTTGCTTCCTCTGGTCCTGATTGTCCTCCCAAGCCTCCACGATCTCCTCGTAATCTCTGCCGCTTGCTTCTATCGCATCGATGATCTCCGCCTTCTTCATCTCTTTCACACAATCAATCCCAAGTTCCCCGCATATCGCGTTTAGGTCCGTTCTGCGCAACTTCTTCCAATCCATGGCTACCTTTCCTTTGCCCACAAGTTCCTCAAGGAATTAACCACAGAAGCAAAGCATCTTTCAACAAGACTTCCAACGCTCTTGTTAGCAGGAAGAAGCATGTTAAGCCTGGCAACTCTCAAGAAGAAAAGGTCGTGCATTCACCATGCCGAATTCGAAGCGCTGCGCAGACTATCCTACCACTGCCATCCAATTTTGCGACTGGGGGGGCCCGAAGATGAGGACTATACTTTGCTCGTGGAGGAGTCAGAGAATGTGGGGCTGGGTCCGGTATCCAGGTCGTTTTACACAAAAGCTTATATTACATACTTACAAGAAATTAAGAGTAGTTCAGCAAAATAAGTTCATGAAGAAGTTGAAGGAGCCGATCATTTTAGGCGTTTGTCGCTCTTTTTATCCCCTGCATGCTCATTGTTCAGTCGCAACCCCCTATCCGGTGTCAGGAGACCGATGACATCAGGTCCTACCAATCCGAAGCTTTGTTGCCCTTTTTCTCCGAAGGGAGCTTTGTCGGAAACACACGCACATCACTGGGCACAAACAGGGGATGGGGGATAGTACACTGACCCCGTCTCCGGCGTCGACGCGCCAGTTTGGGCGGATGACAGGTGTAGGATTGTTGTCCCGCTAATTGCCCAAACCTCTCCTGGCACAAGTACTCCACTGGTGGACATAAATCATCGCATTTGAGAACAATTTTAACGAGGCCGTCGGCCCATTCCCCATAATCGCGCTATCCGTGACCGGAGGTTGTCGCGGGCTGAATGGCCGATCACAACAAAGTATAAGCAAGGGGTGCCGTAGGTGATACTGCTGATCATGAGGGATTGCATGATTCTAACTTCATCTTGTTTTTTCAAGCCGTGTCTTGTGTTTGTGACTGGTCGTAGCAAATATGCTACATTCGTAACGGTTTCTTGCAGTTACGGCAGCGTGGCAGCGCCCGATCCGTCTTGGTGTATATGTAGGCCGAAGATTCTGAGCGATTTTACTTTAGTGATTTGCACTCCATTTAGGCAGAGGTGTGGGTCTGGGATTTCACCTTTCGTCGTCTGCACCGGATTCCCGATTTCAGTATGATAAGCTCCTGTTTTTCTGGTGCGTACGCAAGTCCGCAAGCCTTGAGGTAGTTTACTGTAGGGATCACGGCTTCATGATGCACATCCTGTTGAGTTTCTGGCGCTGTTGTCAAGATGGTGAAGTCATCTGCACAGAGGGCGTGTCTTATCCCCTTTATTCCTTTCAATATATTTGGTAGTTTCAGCATAGCTATGTTAAAAAGGTGAGGCGAGATGACAGAGCCCTGTGGAGCTGCTCGTTTCGGCATCTCAAACTTGTCCGATTTCAGGCTACCCAAGCCCACTGTCACTCCGGTGGTGAGGAAGTTGTGTATGTAGCCGTATGTTCTTTCGCCACAGTGCGTGTCCTGGAGGTCCTTCAAGACTGCGCTGTTAGAGACGTTGTCAAATTATCCTTTCATGTCTATGGACAGGATTGCGCTCTTGCTGTGCTTGCTTAGATGATCGATGACGTCCTCCTTCAGTTGTAGCAAGATGTCGTGAGTCGATAAGTGAGGGCGGAATCTCATACATGGGGCCGGACATGTACCCGTTTTCTTCCATGTATGTAGTTATTCTGTTAAGGACCGGATGCTCGTATAGCTTGCCTTCGGGATCATGATGACCTCAGCGCATTTCCAGATTGCGGATATTGTTCCACATGCCCTGTTTTCGTTGATGGTTTTTAGGAGGTATTCTGCAGCGTTCTTACTTAGGTTGCGGGTTACCTTGTTTGTGCGGTCTGTACCTGGGGTTGTTTCAGGAGAGCTTTGCTAGTGCCGCTTCCATTCCTGCATGTGCAAATAGGGAATCCAGTTCTTAATTTAGGGTACCTGTGTAATTTATGTGCGTTTCAGAGATTGCTGTAGCTTGTGTTCCTTCAGTCAGTATCTCCTTTACTTCTTCGAAGATTGTTTTCTGAGCCTCCGTAATTGTGGAGGAGCTTCGTGAGCTTTTTCTTGACTTAGTTTTTGATTCCGAAATGTTTAACAGAGACTTGTGGATGCTGCACATCTTGCGGTTGTTCAGAGTTCCCTGAAGTCTGCCACACATCTGGTTCCAGTTCTGCCTTTCTAATTGGTCGGCGTATTCTTCGGCTTGCTTGGTAAGTTCCAAAATGTGTTTGCTCCAGACTCCGTTCTGTTTATGCTTTGTCCATCAACGAATAAGGCTCCTACGAGTTTCCCACAGGTCGAGCAGGTGGGGGTCCACTGTCGGTGTTTCCATTATCAGTTGAGTTTGCTTAGTGCACTTATCTACCTTCGCTGTGATGAATTCGGTCCATTCTTCGAGGTCTTCGGCAGTTGGTGAGGTCTCTTCTTTTCGGAAAGCAGTCGAGTCCATGATTTTTGCCTTGCCTATATTGAGGGGTGCATTCCTGTAATCAACTTCCATCTGTATCAGGCGGTGGTGGCTTCTCAGGGTTTCTTCGAGTCTTGTCCAGTCCGCCTTGTGTATTCCCACTGTGACAGTGAGGTCCAAGTTGGCGTCGTTTGAGATACTGTTTCCAATTCTTGTAGGGGTGTGCGGGTCGTCCCATAATGTTAGCTGATGATGGTTGGTTGTGTCGTGCACATTCGTCCTCTTCTTGACCCTCTCATGATTGCTCGAAGGATTATGGTAGGCGTTCAAGTCCCCATCCCCATGATCTTGCGCCCTCTCGCATACTTCTTCACTTCTCTCAGGAGGACATCGACGCTGGCGAGAGATCCCCTTGGGGAGTTATAGATGTTGAGAATGAAAATGCTCTGGTCCGTCTTCCAGCCGGGAGGAATCTCCACGAAAGTTTGTTCGATCTGATTGTTAGTCTGATGTTGTTACGTGACCAGTAGGTTTTGTGTTAGCATTGCTGCGAGTTCTCCCTTTCCTTTGGTGAGTTTCGGATACCGTGATTTTAATTTTGTCTGTTTTGGTTTCTTGCAGGGCTATATGTCCACATTCGCTTGAGTAGTTAGCTGCAAGAGGTTCTGTCTTTTGGTTCGGATGGATATACAGTCCCACTAACAATTTTGATTCTTGTTTTACTTCCTCGTATCTGATAGTATGGTGTGCTGTACATATGTTGACCTTCCATGGTTTCGCTCATGCATGCTTCTCTGGCTGGGTACCTTAGCTTCTTTCGGCTTTGCTCAGAGACTTTCTCCAAAGCTGCTGCGCATTCCTTAATTTCGGCGAAATTTCTGTTCACATAGGCAATGAACACGTCAATGATTGCCTTGAGTTGTCTGGCGGATGCCTTGATAGTCTGTTGTTGTTGCTGCTGTGGTAGGATAGATTCGAAGACTGCTTTCAGTCTTGTTAGATACGGGACCTTTTCCTGAGCCTCCTTCGAGTTCGCCAGACCACATCGAATCGCGTCACACCTAATTAAGGAGCGCAGAAACACATCTACCAAGTTCCCGAGTCGCGGCACGTCCAAACAAGTTGGCGTCCCCCACCTCGTGAGCCGCACGTGGAGCAATTGTCCCACTGCTTGACTCTTCCCCAAAGCGTAGCGGGAGCCTGGTACGGTTCCAGGTAACGTGGGTCCCGAGCCAAGCTGCTTTGCAGCTCTGAAAAGTCGCTCGAAGACAACCCGTCTCCCCCCATCCGCCTATTGTGACGGCGCTTGCAAGCCGCGAGGCAACGACGGCCGTAATGCACCGCGAAGCCCTGGGAGCAAGCCCCGCCCCCCGTTCGCCTTTGTGAAGGCAGTTGCAGACCGGGAAGACAATACCGCAGACAAATAACCCCTCGGACAATTGGAGCCCAAGGAGTGACCCTCTGAGCCGAATGTGACGTACACTCGCACGGGCGCCTACCCTTGCCCGAAAATATCGACACCTGAGCGGGCTCGCCGATTGGCCGAAAATTACGTCACCTGAGCGGGCTCGCGGATTGGCCGAACGTAACGTGACTTCGAGACACCGAAGAGGTTAAAAGCCAGAGACAGGGAGCAGCAAGAGAGCATTCCTTCATTCATCTCTTTCGAGCTTCTTGCCACGGGCCGCAGCGTCGGAGTTGCTGCCGGCCCGTAATGACTTTTTGACTGTTAATTTCTTTGTACGCTCACTGTAAATAATGTAAATAAACCTCCAATTTTCATCTCAAAGTCCTCCTCAACTTCGGCCAACTCCCGCACTCAACGGCAAGGTCCAATATCTGGGAGACTGCAATTGGGATTGTCCTCCAGATCCTACAGTTTGGGTTCCTGTTTTACTTCTAGTCGTTTCTTTCATGTTTTCAAGTTGCTTGGTGAAGGTTTGCTAGTCCTCGCATCTTCTGACAAACTCATCGTTGAATTGTTTAAGGTTTCCAATTTATTTGTGGAGGTCTGGCCTTCGTGTTCTTCTGGTGTTTGTGCTGTGGTTTCTCTAGAAGAGGAAGTGGAGCTGTCACTAGTACCTTCTGCGTAGCTCACTGTTTCCTTTGATCTCGGCCTTGACCTCGATCGGGAGCGTGATCTTCCTCTGTATGTAGACCGCCTCTCGATGTGTTGGGCATCCTGCTATCCGTAGTGCTCGAGAGAGTGTGTGGCAAGTCCGAGCCCGAGTCGATGTAGCATGACAGCGATGACTTCTGCTGCTACTGTTGTTTGAATCGTTCAATCCTCACATATAGGGAAGGGGGTCGGTGGGCTAGTTTTAGCTTCTTTTATTTTGCGGTCTTCTACCGCAGTTTCGTGAGGGAGGTCGCATACCTTGTATATTGGATTGCAGTGATGTTCAGCTAGTTGTCTGGCTTGACAGCCCTTGAAACAGCAATTGGGTTTTCGGTGCGGGCTGACGTCCTGCCTGTGTCCTAGATCTCCGCAGGTTTTGAGGTACTGTACTGTCTTCGGGTGTGGTAGGCATCTGATTTGGCCTCCCTTTACATTAACGCAGCATGTGACATGCAGGCCTTGAAAGTAAATGTTGGCTGAAGTCGATCTTCCCAGCATTCTCGCGCTGGAGATTTCGTATCCGTCTGCTTGCAGCAATTCCATTAGTTTTTGTGCTGTCATTCCTGGTATTAGGCCGTGTATGACTCGCATTGACGCTTCAGCCGGGGTTTTGATGTACGGCGTCAGAATAGTAGGTTACATCCAACTAGATGTTTTGAATATTTGATAGGATTTTTAAAGCGACGGCGTTCTCCGAAGTGTTCGCTATGATAAGATTTTTGCTCCGTTGCGCTTGTGTTGTGGTGATGGTGGTGATAAACTTTATTGCGCTTGTGATGTAACTTTTCTTCTGAATCCTTCGGAATTCGTCTTGCTTGCCCTGGCTAAGGCATTGGCGGCTGCTATCCTTGACCACCTGGCAAGTTGCAGTCAAGGTTCTGGTCGATAGATGACTTTTCGGTCTTCTTCTGGCAGTGGTGGCGGCCTTTACTCTTTTCTTGTTGGCTGCGTCGGTAGCGTGTTTATTTGAGTCTTTAGCATTGCTCTTTTCTGCTTGGCTTCCAGGTTCATTGCCTGTCTGGCTTGTGCGTGCTCCAGTGCTTTCCACCTTTGCCGGTATTTTTCCTCCTCCCTACTAGCTGCCACATTTTCTTTGTATCAATGTTTCGTCAACACTTTTCCACATTCATTTCCTCTCTCTCTTGCTCTTTCCCCTAATGTGTAGTTTCTTGGGTTGTTGCATGCGCTTGTTCAGGCATCCTAGCGCAGCGAAGACGGTCACGTGGGTCACGAGATACAAGACTTAGTCCCGAAGCTCGTGCACGGGCACGAAGCGCAAGGTGCGAGGCGCGTGGCCTCGGCGAACGAAGATTGGTGAACCTCAGTAAGCCTCGCCCGGCGGGTGCCGTGCGGAGTTACGGGTGGTCTCTCGGGATGTCGCTTCTCGAACAGCGTTGATTGACGCAAACGCTTTGGTGCTTCAAGGCTGCAATACAAGTTTATTCCACGTTGAAACGGGAACACATTTAGAGCAAGTCCGCTAGGTTGGCGCCCTTGCGGCTGTTTTTAATGCTATAGCGTTAAGGGCCCCGTGTCGCAGAAAATCCGGCTATGGCGTCGGCGTCCGTCGTCAGTGGCGTTGTCCATGAGAAAAAGATCATCCCGAACCCCAGCCATGCACGCCCTCCACGTGGCGCATAGGCTTTACTGAAATAATTGAACTTTTTAAAGTGAAATCCGTCAGAAAATTCGTAAGTCCGACGTACGCACAACCTACAGACATGATAGCGTCGGATCGTAATTTCAATATACGAGAAAATAATTTGAATATATGAGAAAACATAATTCTGTTAAGCGGTTACTCAGACACAACCCCCTTTATTCTTGCTTACGGGGGTATGAGCTATTGATGAGTTATTGCTTGTAGTTTCTGCCTTTCGGGGATATTAGCTTGCCTTGCACCGCCGCTATGGTCGGTCCACTATTGTTTTCTATCAGGCTCGATGTCGCAGAATATCAGGCGTCGGCGTCACCGTGGGTCCCGATTACGCTCTTGTGTTTCACTCTTAAAGGCGAAACTTAAGCGTCCTCCATTTTTTTTTTCATACCTTGAAGAGAGAAAAAAGTCAATATTTGGTACGGGGGGTAAGCGTCTAAAAAACATAGGCATACCATCGCGGACAAACAAAACGCGAACAAGAAATTACAAAGTAGAAACTTTTCGCAAGTATTAACGAGGGAGCACGCTCTTGCACTATTTCAGTCATCCAGCCGCCAAAGATTGCATATTCCTCACTATAAGTGCAAGCCGAAATCATGCCTACATTATATGTATCGGTGAAATCAGAGATGACAGACTACATTCTAGTTAAGGTTAGGCCTACTTCATCCATGTTTCAGCTGCCTGCGATGGTGCAAAACAAAACCACCGAACAATCACCTATAGGCACATAAAGGCCAGCTATAGCCCCGTAAAAGCACCTCGCATCTATAGTGCTTCAGTGCAGAATCGATTATTATTTCTCTTGATACCCGCTGGTACGTGTACACTCGCTTTTAGTGAGGCCAATCGAAGCCCTGCGTGCACACACAAAGGAAGACGGCTGTATGAAGTAACAATGTGCAGTAGCAGTGCGCTACATGTGAACGGGTCTTGTTGCGCTAGACGCAGGCACGCCCATTTATGGACGACGGTCGCGTGAGAGTCGAGCAACAGCGCCGTTGCTGCTCAGGCGGCCATTACCGCTGAGTAATGGATCAGCCGCTCTTTGCAGGAACATCGCCTACGGAATGAATGCGGGTGTTTGTTTGCACGTAAGGGGTTGGAGGTCACTGAGAGCTCGCGCAGCCTCTCCGAGGGCGCTCTCCTTGTACGTGGTGCGAGTGAGCGAGCCGATATAGACGCCGGTCGGCAAATAACCCACGACTCGACAGCCTAGCTCAGGTTTCCAGAGGGCCACGTAGAGCGCAAACAGGATTTACGGCGGGGTCACAGAATGTGCCGTCTAAACAGTGCAAAGCACGAGTTGTATTGCACGAGGCTTGGTGGATATAAATGGACCAGAATCGGGAGCGAGGAGCAAGAAAACGACACGGCTGAAAGTGATTTCAGTGAACCCTCACTGTAGGGAATGGGTAACTAAGAGTTCAAGAGAGGGGAAGGGGCGAGGCGTGTCATGAAATAGCGGCTATAATTACAAACAGGCACTGCTGTAAAGCGAATAAATAAATAAGAGCAGTCAGGCTGGGTTCAGCCACTAAACTCAAGTCGTCTGTTTTTACACCATGGATAGAACGTGGGGTGCCGGGATTAGCGTAAACGAATACTGTGACCGAGAATAGTTTGGGAAAAATAGTACTCATGGTACCGTTCACTGCCATTTAAATTTAATGACGAAGTTGGAGGTCAAGGCAAGCAAAGAAAGCGAGAGACTCGGATCTTAAAAGATAAAGCGATCCTCAAAGGTCAGTCGGTTACATTTTGCCCATTTATTGTGGTTATAATCACACGAGCGAATACGGGTGGCACTATCTTGCGTAGTGCAGATCCGTTTCCAAAATTATGTTGTCAGAGGAAAATCTTGCTGCAGTGAATGCCTGCGCCAGCCATTGAGACAGAGTAGCCAGCATAGAAATGAGTGAAGGAATTCATTAGAACTTCGGCATTCTTACTTCCAACATCAATTCGTCACCCCATATTTGTTACATATCAATAATTGTTTCCATTTCAAACTGTTAAATTCAACTTGGCGGTTTCGATGATCTTATGCCGACTTTTCAATGTCAGGAATCATTGAACTTGTCTTTTTTACTTTCACATATCACTAACATTTAAAAATGCTAGCAATCTAAAGCTTTGGTTCTTCTTTATCACAGAAAATTACGCCAGGAAATGGATTAAGGGTGGATTCTTAGCATTTATGAAGGGAAGCGTTCAGCGGACACAGGTGGAAAACACAGACACGAAAGGCCCTGAGCTCAATTAGCAAACTAATTCATTGTAGCCATTTCGCACTTTCCGATAGATGGTTTCCACTTATACAACAGTTTCGAACGTAATTTAGCCTTATTAAATGATAGATTTAGGACTACTTCAAAATTTGCGGAAATCAAACGAAACATCAAAGGCACCGCCAGTGGCAGCAACACAAATTCCATCCTGTCAGTGTGGATATCAAAAACATAGCAATGCAGGATTGCGCACGTAAAGCTTGAATGTAAGCAAGGCTGATTTCGTATCGTGTTATTTGTATTGATATTGAGCTATTATTATATTGAGCTATTAACGTGTTTGTACAAAACGTATAGCTTTTGGTATGGTATGGTATGGTATGGTAGTGTATGAAGAACTTTATTTAGGTCCTGAGGGATCAGTCTGGGACTGATGCGGGCCGCTCCCACGTCGGTACAGAGAGGCCGAGCCCCTTTGCCGTCACACGGGCCCTCTGGACAACCCTGAGTTTGTCCGCCAGCACTTCACTGTGCAGCATCCGCTGCCACCACTGTTCACCTCGAGAACCATCACCGGCCAACGCCAAGCAGCGCCAAAGCATGTGTTATAAATCGAGCAAACCCCCACACTTACTACAATAGACTGAAACCCCGCAGTCCGGATTAATGTTATTCATGATGACCGGGTTAGGGTACGTTCTGGTCTGCAGAATCCTTAATGTAACCGCCTGTGGCCTACTTAATTTAGAATGCGGCAGGGGGAATGCCCTGTGCCCTAAGTAATAGTGCTTGGTGATTTCGTTGTAGGTTAACAGTTGGTCTCTGTACTCAGGAGCGGAAGATCCAGGCCCTTCAGGGAGTACACGGTACACTAATCCTCGTGCCTCCCTGTGCGCCACCTCGTAGGTTACGCGGGGCTCCCTCCACTGTCCCCATATGCACCGAGAACCAAGTAACTGTGTGCGAAGTGATATCCCTACCCTACAGCAGTCTGTTAGCCGGTTCCGCAACAAGTCCTCTCGAGAAGGCTTTAATCGCAGATCGCGAGTCACTAAACACCAAAACTCTTCTTGAATCAATTAGCGCTAGAGCAATAGCCACCTATTCGGCAACCCCCGGATATTTGGTATAAATGGAAGCGGCATTTCTAACGCTCCCTTTGCCATCTACCACCACCACCGAATAAGCATTTTTACCATTAATTCATGCTGCGTCAACAAACGCAGACTCCTCCTCCTGATCCTTTGCCTCTCGCAACAAAGCCCTAGCTCTCGCGACCCGCCTCCCTACATTGTGCACGGGGTGCACATTCCGCGGAAACGGACGAACTGTGATATTTGCCCTAAGGTTCACGTTCAACTCGTGTAGGGGCGCCCTACCGTGCGACACAGCCACCGATTCTTCAATTGACTCTAAAATATACCTACCCGCTGGTGTACCTAGCAACCGCTCCCTCTTTGCAGTACGCTGAGCCTCGGCAATTTCATTATGCAAACCCAGTCGTAACAACATATCGTTCGACGTAGTCATAGGCAGACTACGCGCAGCCTTGACAGCTTTTCTGATTAATGCTTCCAATTTATTTTTCTCCCCCCTATTCCAATTTAGCATAGCTGCCACATACGAGAAATGACACATAATAAATGTGTGAACTAAGCGCATCGCACCTTCTTCTCCTAAACCCCTATGCCTATTACAGATCCTTCTTATAAGTCTTATGGCCTCCTCCGTCTTCTTGGTAATGCGCTGAATGGTTCTAATGTTCGATCCATTCGTTTCAAGTACAAAACCCAGGACCCTGCTTTTGGTGCATGAGAAAACTTACTAAAGCTGTGCATGCGTTCAGCTTAATTTACTCATTTCATTACTTTCGCCTTTTTTACAGTGTATTTCGCTAATAGAGTAAATTGCAGACCTTGCTCGACGCTGTGATACCACTTCACGTGCTTTGTGGCTGCATCTTCCGGTCATTCACCTCGTGACATCACGTAAGTTAATGACAGTAGAGGATGAAAACTAAACTGAGCATGAAAAATTCGAAGTATTTTGCGCCGAACTGTACAATGTGCAGCACTGTTCTCGATGCATTTTCACAGATTTTTACCCCCTTCGGTTGAATTGAGGGACATGCAGTAGCCTTCATTTCACCAAATCAAGGGAAGAAACCCCCAAAACTTAGCGCCCCGCTTTCTTCAACTGGCGATGGCAGCGCTCTGGCACTATGTATCAAAATGTGCTCATGACGTTGAGTATTTAATGAACAACGTTCCAAATAATGCAGAATGCTTCACAATTGAGAGAACAGGAAACGATTTGCGCGCAGAAGACTCCGAAGCATCACAGTGAACTCGAAAGCAGTCAGCAACGAACTGCTAGGTATCTTATATTTAAAAATAAATCTGTGATATATGCGCGAATCGTATATGTTAAGGAGACCCTTATCAGGTATGCGAAATGAAACGAGATGCTCACTTCTGCACAATTGTTTTCGAGAGGAAAGTAGACAATGAAATATTCGGTTTGCGTTTCTACGAGTGCGCAAACAAATAGCGGTGCATTCATCCTTCAGAGATGACTGGCGATTTCAACGCTATTATCAATTTATCTTATGGTTTGTGGGTGATTGTTGACGATATGTTTTATAATGATTAATATGAAAGACGGAGTGTACTCAATGGCACATACCGATTGACTCAAGATGACGTGAAAGCGGTCATTGAAGAACGGCACATACGCCATGGCATTCTCATGAAAGGCGGCATATACCCAGTGACAGATACGCAGTGATTCAGCTTGGTATGAAAAGGATCGCTTGAAGAACGGCCCATACTCAGTGGCACATATCCGACGACCCAAGTTAGTGGGTAACGGGTCGGACACGGACATAGAAACATACCACAATGTTGGTGAAGTTGCAGAGACTGCTTATTGCACTTAAAAAAAATCCCGATACTCTGATCTGCTACTTCATATGGTCGACGAATAGGTAATAAAGCATGTTATATTAGCCGCTTCCTTAAAAATCAAGCTTGCGTGAAGCGTCAAATTACGGTAGAGTTTCCGTCGTCTATACACCTACACTAATAGAGCTTAAACTGCTTCGAATGATTTGTAAAAGTAGGACGCGTCCCGAATAAAGAGAAACATTCATTCGTTTGAATGATCTGGTAGTGTAAAGACACGTGAAGAAACGTGGAGACATCGCACTACGCCTACAGCTGTACCGATAAAAGGCTTTCACGTGCACAGTGTGAGATCACCTACTACATACAATCGCAATCATGCTATACCATGAAGTGAACAAAGATAGTGAACACATTTGAGATTTGACTGTTTGTGAAGTACGAAAACAAAAAATATAAACAAAGAGAGCACTGATTTTTTTTCTGCACATGACTGCTATAGGAAAAGCTTGATCCTTCGAACATGCAGTGTGATGTCATACGGAATAATTTCTAGAAGCTAAAGGTTCACAAATTTATCCCAACCTGCATTATCATTTATGCGATCGTTTCATCGTTTTTTTACACACGAGAATAACCGGCTTGTTCTAAACGTTTAAATATAATATCTCATCGTGTCTGTACCGGCGTGCCCATCGCCGACACAATGTCGCCCCTCGCCAGGCCACGAGGCTTGAATGTGGCGTGATTAAACTCCCTTTTTTTCTGGCACTTAGATGAAGCTGTTAATGGGAGGACGTGGAAAGTGTAGAGGTAAGCGTCACTGGGGAACGACATCACGTTATAGCTCTGTGCGACTCATCAATTATTTCAAGCCTAAAACTGCATGTTTATGTACCTTTAATAGCGTCCATTAGATATGCGCTTTCTCACACCCTCAGCAAGAGAGCTCCCCCTTTTAGGTACTGATCGCCAAGCGTTTCTCTACATGTTTTTTTTTAACTATGACGCAGAGCACGCTTGTGACTATCGAGAGCTGCGACAGAGAATGAAGAAAGCAAACGCCATCAGATTGCCTAGCTTAGCTGCGCAGATGTCTTTCGACGCATGTGTATGACTGCCTGAAACCGAGAAAACGCGGGCGGCACTCTGACTGACCGGTTACAGAGCTCGTGGACGTCGCCATGATCACATATCAGCGACGAGAAATGCAACACGGCCAGGTTACTTATTTAGGAGCTACCAAACCAAAAACAAAAGCGAAGAGAGGGAGAGAGAGAAATCCAAAGAGCTGGGAGGTTAGCCGAAAGACAAACATACAATTTGCTACCAAGCACTGGGGAAGGGGTAAGTTGGAAAGGAAGGCGTGAAGGAGCACGGAGAGGTGAAGTGCCAGCGCAAGAGAGAAACAAACAGGCCCGAAGACACGCGCACACACATAAAGAAAGACGCGGGGGTGCAATAGTCATTCAACTTGTTCGATATAGAACGAACGACGGTATTACCTCAGCAGTGACTTCTCGTGCGCGAACCGTGTAAGCCGGTGTTCCAGGATTGTCTGATCCGAAAGTGGCCGGTCGCCGAGAGGTGTCAGCGCGGTCGCGAGCGACCATTTCTGGTCGCTCGCTGCTACAGAGAATAGTAGTAGAGGACACGTTTGACTATCTTCTCGCTTCCGAGATCGTGACACGCAGTAGGCAATCGTCAAGGAGCGTCCAGTGCCTTGTTCTACATCAGGCCGAACAATGCTTCGCTTTTTAACAGATGATCACGTGCAACACTCGTAACCGATTGGCGAAATTACGCAGAATTCTTTAAATAGAAGCGTGATGACTCAAGTAGCGTGATCTTCCAATGTCAGGCACGTCGCACATCGTAGCTTTGCAATATACAGTTTTCGACCTTCCCGCGAGTCGTCTGTTCGCGTATACGCTGTTGCCCTCTACTGTAGTGATGTCTACGTGAAAGCGCCATGTTAATGAAGTAACACTTACTTCCGTATCCTGATTGACTATTGACAATCAGTGTCCACTTATTTCCAACAAAAGGTTTAATATGACTTTCTGTGCACTGAATAAAAGGGGGAAAATAGAAATTATAGCTCTGCTGAGGCAACCCGCTCAGACGCACTTCCGATTGTTGCATCGCCAACGCATGTCACTATACATGGCAGTTCTGGAAGCAGGCAGCTGGGCACAGGTCTCTCAACCAGTCTACTGAATCCTTACCTTCAGTATGAATACCTCTCATGATCACACAAGAGATGACATATTGAAACCCTATAAGTACTATTGAAAGGACACCAAATGACATTTCACTTATTGTTCACTTACTTAGACATAGACATACTGTAATAACCTTTGAGTGATTTCAGCAGGGTGGTACATAAAAAAGAAAGAAAATAGCGCATACATGAACATATAGTAGATACAAGTTATACAATAGATACGATAGATACAAGCTATCAAGGGCACAAGCAATATAGAAGCATTAATGCTTACGTTATGAGGTTCGTTTTAGATTACTTAAAACATTTGTTAATTAATGGAAATTAAGGACAGAAGGATATGAGGAGGTACAGTTCCCTTCAACACAGTTCAATTAGTAAGCTCATATTCTAACTGTGAGGAAAACAACGACAACGAGGGCGCTGAAACAATTGCATTAGTTAGCTCATTTCAGTCGACTATGGTGCGAGGAAAGTTGTGTTTCAAGTTTCTTTCAAGCTAGTGCAGATTTCCTTTATCGTATTTAGTGGGTATAACGCACAACAAACGCTTCTTTCTCGACGAATGTGGTTAGAAAAAAGGTCCTTTTGTTCGTGCAGCATTAACTCATATTAAAATAAGCCAATTGCGAATGGGGTGTTCGTGATATTACGGAGTCACTGCACGCAAGACAAACGAAACCTTACGCTTGGATGAGTTTCATTACGTCGGCTCAGCAATAGCTAGCTTCAACCAATACAGATGTGGACGAGATGCATGTTGACGTGCAGGCGTGCACGCGAACATGCATGCAAGCAAAGCACTCGGCAAATGGATTTTTCCATGCGCTGCACCAAGAACTATAACTTTATAATGTTATGGCGCTGTAAACCGATGTTTGTCACCGAAACTTGACAAAAGCCCACATGTTCCACTTCACAGAGACTTCACTGTATGCGGCAACTTTGGAGACGCACCAATGAAGCAATCTTGCATGTCGTTGTCTTCAATTCATCATGATCAGCCAGTTTTATGTACACTGCAGGACGAAGGCCTCTCCCTGCGATCTCCAGTTACCCCTGTACTGCACCAACCAATTCCAACAAGCGCCCGCGAATTTCCTAACTTCATCGCTCTACCTAGTCTTCTGTCGTCCTCGATTGCGTTTCCCTTCTCTTGGTACCCATTCTCTAACCATAATGGTTCAACGGTTATCTGACCGGCGCATTACATGACCTGCCCAGCTCAATTAATATGTGTTAAATACTGTTACGGTGGCAAAAGGGAACAAGGCCGTCGACGTTGAAGACGACGAAGTGGCAACAGCCTCTCGGGCTGTTTCCACTTTCGCGTCAAATTAATATTGACTCTATAATCTCAAATAGCGATGAAATGAAACAATCACTAGAAGAAATCGCGAAGGGGTTAGAAATGAGATTTTCTTCTGTCTTGCCAAGTTGTTCTCGCTTACGAAGGGCATCAGATGATTTTAGAGAAATCTCCATGTTAGAATTGGCTAAAATCGTGGAGCGACTTCCCGATTCAGCTCCCGGCGTGGATGGGGTAACATCTACTATGATCAGAATTTTATTTAAGGAAGCTTCTGATGAGCTTTTAGCTATTGTAAATGACTCAATTTGGTTCTCATGGATTCCGTCTGCGTGGAAAACTGCTAAAGTCATCCCTATTCTTAAAAATCATGCGGAAGGATATACAATAGATAACATAAGGCCAATTGCGCTAACTTCAAATTTGGTTAGGTTAATTGAAAGAATTTTATATGCCCGTATGATCAAATTTATACTGAACAAAGACTTGCTTAGCCCCTGCCAAATTGGATTCCGACCATCATGTTCAATTTGGCATGCTCACGTGGACTGAGAAAGTAGAATAAAATTAGCACGGCGACAGAGACAAATAGGTGCTCTTGTAACATTAGACATTTCCAAAGCCTACGACAGTGAAGAACAATTAATTATTTAGATATATTGCGAGATCTACAGATTCCAAATTATTTTTCAAACTGGATTGGTGAATCTTTAAATGGAAGAACATTTTACTGCTGTCTAAGAGGCGTTTCCTCGAGTATATATAATAAATCACGAGGTGTTCCTCAAGGAGCTGTCACTTCACCATTACTATTTAATATTCTGATGTGTTCCGTTCCTCTACAACAAGATGTACAAACATACCTATACGCGGATGACATTGATTTCTTCGCATCAGACAGTGATATTCACTCTCTATATTATCGACTACAGAACTACCTCCACGCCATAGAAACCCGGTTAAACAAAATTCACCTTTTACTTAACGTTAGAAAATGCTCGATATTGGTTTTCCCTCTTAACAATCCCGTTAACATATTGATATCCTATCGCCTCGAGACTATACCTCAAGTGGAGTCGGTGAAATATTTAGGTGTGGTATATGACGGTTCCCTCAGCTGGCTCGGCCATATTGACCATATAGTTAAAAAAAGGAGTGCGAGCAGTTGGTATGCTACGTAAGCTGTGCAACAGTCGGTCCGGAATGCGGAGAGATCCACTTTTAATGATATACAAAATGTATGTGCGGCCCATTTTAGAATTTGGATGTGTTTTATTTTCTGGTGCTCCAGCTTATAAATCACGTCCCCTTGTTCTACTTGAGCGGGAAGCCCTACGACTGTGTTGCGGATTACCGAAATCTGTTGCCAATAACATACTACACCAAGAAGTCAGGTTCCCCTCAATATTGTGTAGATTTCGTTTACTGACGGTGCAAACAGTCTTAAAATTGTATGAATCCCCTATTACAAGATTGGAATACATATTGATTTCCCAGATTGCACTATTCTTCGGAGTACACTGGCATCGTTTTCATACATCACAGGTGGTCTTCGTACAAGCATTGATCAGTCCCTTAAATGTACGTACGTCTCTGGGAGGTACCGACTATTTGTGATGTGCGAGAGAAGCTACAAATTATATTTGATGACATCTACCCAAATAATGCAAAACTTCTCTCTTATAATATATTAAACGGCTTATTACAGGACCATTTATTGAGTTTATCTATAAGTACGGTCATTGCGACAGACGCCTCACAGTGTGAAGAAAAATCTGGAATTGGCATTTTCTGTCCCGCTCTGATTGCAAATGACTGGTCATTTGCAATCAGGATTCCGGACTTCTTTTCCGTATTTTTGGCTGAAATAGCTGTAGTTCTAGCCTTACGCAAACTGAATTCGTGAATATCGGCGGTAGTAATAATAACAGATTCTTTATCCTTATGTTCCTCGCTCACAGCAAATGGCGTCACTAACCTTTCACGTACACTTCATTTTCTAGTGCCTGCCCACATAAATTTAATTAGATTGCTTTGGGTGCCTGGACATAAAGGATTAGTCATGAACGAAATGGCTGACAGTCTCGAGAGAGCGGCCCTCAGTGGCCCTGTATTACCATAACTTCCTACAATAGCTTCCCTAACGACTACTACATTAAGGAGATATACAATTATCCAAGACTTTTTGAACCCAGCTGTAGCTAATTTTTCAGAATATCGATACCTCCTATTCCCTTGGCCCAAAAATTCATTTTGCACCAGAAAAAATGAAGTCATCTTTACCCGATTACGTTGTCGAATACGAAATTAAACTTCTATTCCAAAATTAAACTTCCAAAATTAAACTTCTGGTCTGGTGCCCTCCCCTCTGTGCCAAGTCTGTGGAGAAGATGAAACAATAGATCATTTTTTTCATATTCTGCCGCTGTTTTACTTCTTTAAGAAAAAAATATTCTAGAATCAAGATTTTTCACAGCTTGGTTTAAGCTTTTCAATTATAAATATCCTTTCTCTAGGAGCCTTCTCTCTTGGAAAGTGCCACAGGGATATTTGCTCAAGCGTGGAGGAATTTCTAATTGCTACAAGGAGATTGTCTTGAATTCTTAAACATTTTATTTTGTTCGTTTGCTCCAGTTAGCTTTATCAATTTTAGTATTTAATAAAGATTGCCTAATTTCACCCAAACCTTCGCCAATCCCCCACAGTGGGTGTGCACCATAGCATAAGGAATACCATACCATACTCTCGGGATCCTCGGCTGCTGTCTATGTACACCCTGTAAATACACTGTGTAAATAGTTTGATATCTGTGACATTTTGGTGGACGTGCTGGGTACGCGTCTTCGCCACGGAGCTCAGCATCGTACGTCTCACCCAGCCTGCGACCATGCTTCCAGTGGAAGGTGCCGCATCTGCAGCAGCAATGCCAACTACACATACCCAGTACGTTGCTCTACCTCAGGCGCAAGACCCCGGCAAGTTCAACGGCCTCGATGGTGTTGACGTGGAAGAATGATTGAGGTTGTATGAGCGCGTCAGCAAGGTGACCAGGTGGGATCTGACCATAATGCTGGCCAATGTCGTGTTCTACCTCGACGGAACACCGCGAGCGTTGTTTTACACACACGAGGAAGATCTAACGAGCTGGGACTTGTTCAAAGAAAAGCTGTCCGACGTTTTTGGTAATCCGATCGGTCGACAACTAGCTGCCAAGCAACAACTCGCCACGCGTGCCCAAATTGCTACCGAGTCGTATGTCTCCTGCGTTCAGGACGTACTAGCCCTGTGTCATAAAATCGACACGTCCATACCAGAGGCGGACAAGGTTGGACACATTATCAAATGGGAGTATTCTGGGTCCACTGCTCTTTAATATTTACATCAACGACCTTACAAATATCTGTACAAAATCAAAATATGTTTTATATGTGGATGGTGCCAGTATTTTTATAACAGCTCCCGATTGTAATCAATTGGTAAGTGCAGCAAACTCCCTCCTTATAAACCTGAAAAATGGTCAATATCAAACCAGCTAAAAATCAATGTTAATAAAACAAAAGCTCTTATATTTAGGCCGAAATCGAAACAGTTGAACGCTCCAGCAAACTTAACGTATGGGGGCGAACAACTACAAATAACTGATCACGTCAAAATCCTTGGCGTAACTTTTTCCGATAATATGCTTTGGGATAACCACAGTGACACTGTTTGGCAAAATTAACTCGTGTAGTTGGCTTCTTATCTCGCCTAAGAACATATCTGCCATTCAGGGCCAAGCTTCTTCTCTATAATTCGCTTTTTTACTCTCATCTAAATTACTGTTTATTAGTTTGGGGCACAACTACTCAAACTAACTTACAGAAACTGTTTGTCCTCCAGAAAAATATGGTCAGACTGCTTTATGACTTATCATACAACAGCCATACACACAGTTTTTTTTTCAGAAAACAAACATTATACCAGTAAAAAATCTTTATGACTATAAGCTAACACTAGCCTTCAAACGCGAAATATTTGAAAATAGAACGTTTCTACGCGACTTATCATCACTAAAAGAGAACATTTCCATACACATTACCCGGCACAAAGAAAAACGGAATGTTATAACCCCTCGGGCTAACTACTCTACAGAAAAACTGTCCTTCACCCTGCCCACTCCCCTGAATAATTACAACAAAACTACCACTCATATCCTAAAAATACCTAATGCTGCAATACGGCATCACTATGTATAAGGTATCTAGCCTTTCTTATTGGATGATTTTTTTGTTCATTACCAGTGTCCATTTCGGCGCCTATGTATGTTTTCGATGTTCTTTCCTGTAACTTTTTTACTGCCGGCTGGTACGAGGGGGCTGTGAGCCCTTGTCAGGCTGCCGCTTGTTCGTGCAGCTTTTACCTGCAGCCTCCTCCATCTTTCTTGATGGGAAATAAACTTTATTATTATTATTATTATTATTATTATTATTATTATTATTATTATTATTATTATTATTATTATTATTATTATTAAAGCATTGGGGACGATTCATTCAACCTTCTGGTCTTCAGAAACTTATCGACTGTCCACACCATAACGAAGGAATGCCGCCGTTTCGAGCAGGCAAACAGTCAGCGTATATACAATCATTTTACATGGCTTCCAAATACTGCAGCGACCTCTTCCTGTACCGACCCCACTGACCAATCTAGCTCGCCACCATCAAGTGAAAACTTGACCCGGATTGCACGCCACGAACTCGAAGCAGCGTTTCCTGCCTCGCCTCAACAGACGTCTTGGAACAACACTGCTGAGACGATATCGCTGATCCAGTCCGTCGTTCGCCAGGAAATCGCTAATATGGGTCTTCCCGACGCCTGCTCCTTGAGTCGCCCTGACACCCGCCCTGCTCTTATGGCTCCGTACTATCGTAGTCCACCTCACAGTGTCCGTTATCCCTACACTAACAGGAATCCCTCGGATTGGCGTACACCTGACGACAGGCCAATCTGTTTCTGCTGCGGCCGAATTGGTCACGCTTCCCATCACTGCCGTAGCTGTTGGCCGTCCCCTCCTCGACACACCTTCAGGAATTCAAGTTCGCCCCGAAGTTCCTCACCCCGTCGCTTCTACGACGCTTCCGACGCCACTACCTCGACTCGCCGCTACGCTCGCTCGCCGTCGCCACAACGTCGCCAGCCACGTACGCCCCAACTTCACCGCTCGCCGTCGCCGACCTACCTAGGACCGTCCCAGCAGGAAAACTAGGCAATGCGGCACCTCGAGGTGGTGCTGCAATGTCGGGTTCGCCGCAAAATCCTCCTTTGACGCTATTTACAAGACGTAACCTTCTTGACGTTCAAGTTGATGGCACACCCGTCACAGCCCTCATAGATACCGGAGCAGACATATCAATTATGTCCAGCCGCCTACGCCGCCATTTAAAGAAAATTGTTACGTCTGCGGTTACTCGGTTCGTACGAATCGCTGACGGTAGCACGGTGACCCTGGTCGAAATGTGTACTGCACGCGTGAGCATTTCCGGCCGCCATACTGTCGTCCTTTTCACCGTGCTTGACCAATGCCCCCATGACCTCATCCTAAGCCTAGACTTCCTCTCCGCCCATTCAGCACTCATCGATTGTTCCTCAAGTACTGTGCGTCTTGACCTGCCCCTACTGGACGTTCCTCCAACACCAAAGGAAATTCGCCTGAGACCTACTGATTTTGTCCACATTCCACCACAGGTCTTGACATACGACGAAATGTCGCCTTCTACACCACTTCCCGATGGTGATTACATCTCCGCTCCCATAACTGCCATCGTTATCACTTACAGCGTTACTGTTCCGCATACTGGTCACTGACAATCGCGCGTACCTGCCTGTGGGGTATTTCGGGCTCGCTCAGCAAATTCTGCCTAAAGATATCACTCTGGCTACAATCCCTGCCTTAGAAGTTAGTTGCGTTGAGACTTTTGCCGTCGGCGCTTCCTGTAAGCCTTTCCAGTCTGCCGAATGTATTGAATACATTAGAAAAATGATTGCCCCGAATCTCACCCCTGCGGAGACTGAACAGCTGTGCAGCCTATTACTTTCCTACAAGGATATATTCGACCTGAACAACCGACCCTTAGGCCAGACGTCATTTGTCAAATATCGTATACAGACAGGCAATAATCCACCCATTCATCGGCGACCCTACCGAATTTCAGCTTCAGAGCGTCGCGTCATCAAAACGGAAGTAGACAAGATGCTAGCGAAAGACATCATTGAGCCATCGTCAAGTCCCTGGGCGTCCCCTGTCGTGCTGGTCAAAAAGAAGGACGGCTCATGGAGATTCTGCGTTGATTACCGCCACCTGAACCGCATCATGAAGAAGGTCGTCTACCCACTACCTCGTATCGATGACGCCCTCGATTGCCTATACGGGGCACAGTATTTTTCGTTCATCGACCTACTGTCCGGATATTGGGAAATCGCTGTCGATGATCTAGATCGTGAAAAGACCGCCTTTATAACGCCTGATAGTCTTTACCAATTCAATGTTATGCCTTTTGGACTATGCAATGCTCCGGCTACCTTTGAGCGTATGATGGACTCATTACTCCAAGGATCCAAGTGGTCGACTTGTCTCTGCTTCCTAGATGATGTTATTGTGTTCTCGCCCTCATTCAGCACCCACATTGAGCGCCTTTCAGCTGTACTTGCCGTCTTTCGCAAGGCCGGTCTACAGCTGAACTCCAAGAAATGTTACTTTGGCCATCGTGAGATTACTGTTCTTGGACATGTCGTCCATGCGACTGGCATCCGACCAGACCCAGAGAAAATTCGCGCCGTGAAAGAGTTCCCTATTCCACGGTCCGCAAAATATGTCCGCAGTTTCGTGGGCCTTTGCTCTTACTTCCGCCGCTTTGTCAAAAATTTTGCCACAATAGCACGCCCTCTCACAGATCTCCTGAAGAAAAGTGTGCTACGGTGCTACGCTGTCGTGCTACGGTGGCAAAAGAGAACAAGGTCGTCGACGTTCAAGACGACGAAGTGGCAACAGCATCTCGGGATCCTCGGCTGCTGTCTATGTACACCCTGTATATACACTGTGTAAATAGTTTTATACCTGTGACAATATCTTCAATTAATATGTCGTTATTAAAACGAAGAATTCTTTGTGAACCATCCTGGACTTTCCTGGCCGTGGTTGCCACCTGCTGCGGCTGGCTGCTGCTACTTGTTCGTTATCACCACCAAACACCTCGCACTGGATGATTATTTATTGGCATCCCCTTTGAAACGGCACGGGGACAAATCGTCACCTAGTCTGCTTAAGTTACCTAGGCACGCTATCCGTGCTTTTCCCTCCAGCACCCCTGTATACGTCTCTCTAATATTCTCTGTCTACCTTGTACCGTTGCCCATGCCTGTAATGGATCCGGTGGTATCAGTCTCTTCCCTAATCTTCTTCCATCAATACTCTAAACTACTCTTGCTTATCTCGGCTGCTGACTGGTTCATACTCCCGTCCACTTAATGTCCAAGCGCTTTTGGCAGTTGTGAGATACGTACTGGTCTCGCTGAGTGAATCTCTTCGCGTTCCATTAGTATGTGCTGAGTCATCTCCAGATTTTTTTTTCTGTAGCACACACATGCCTCATATAATTGCGAATATTTTCTCCGGCACGTTCTTAGCCTTAGGCAACCAGCTCAAGCCTCAAATAGCAAAGAACTTCCATTCGTGTTATCATACAGATTTTTCTTTCCAATTCTTTTTCTCATTCTTGCAAATTTCCATGGTCTTTTTCGTTTCCATTCTTTGCATGCAACTCATTGTCTCTGTTTCTCCCACATTCTAATTACTCCTGGTTGTCTATCTACAATTTGAAATACCTTCTTCGTTGTCGCCAACTTTCTTGACCTCTTCCTCCATTTTGTCTCCACGCTATTTAGGCACAGATATTTGCGCACTTTAGAGCAGCGCACTTGCCTGCGGGACGAAGGCGCCATCTAGAAGCGATTGATCACACAGGAGGACATCGAGGCACTCTACATGTTGCGCATGCGTTGCGCCACCTGGCAGCCGCGTGGACGGTCGCATCTGCGCCTCTAAGGGGAGGTCGGGTACCACAAACAAATCGCGCCGCAGGTCAGTTTGCCTCTCTCAACTCATGTGACGCTGGTTGCGTTAAAAGGTGCATTGCATTGCAGAGCTCCCAGTTAGAGGCATCCTTGAGTCAGATGAGAAGGTGCGCGTGAATGCTGCCTCGCAAGCTTCTCTAAATATGGATTCCGACCGGGCTCGTTGAACCTGGTGCATTTTTTTTACGCGTTCATGCTTGAAACTTAGAGCAACCGCGATCCATCTGCTATGCCGAAGTGCTGGCACAATCATGAAGCCACCAGAAGTCGATCGATTAGAAGGGTTCGTTCTGCCACTGTGTATAGAATGCCATTGACAACATTGAGGTGTCGGAACTGGCTAAATCGATCATAAATGACATGCAGGTCCTATGACTTGTCCGTGTAATAATATGTCATATACTACGCGATAATGCGAAGCCAGAGCAAGGCACTCAGTTAAGGGTGTCTCAGCACGCCATTTTTAGATGCTTATCCATGACTTCGGTATAAAGATATACTTCGCATGAAGCACTAATTCCAGGAGAGAAGCATCAAAGACCGCGAGGCTAGGCAACGTGTTTCCAATTGAGCCTGACTAGAAGGCCGTCCCTGCGCAAAGCAAAATGAACTAGCTCCCTTTTTGGAATAAAACTAAAACAAAAGGAAAAGTACGAGAGAAGACCAGCACAAAAGAGACACTTTGTGATGGAGCACTTGTTACGACACGAAAACGTCGGCTCGCCGTAGCAGCGTTTTGTCACGTAGGAGTCCTCCGCTGGAGAGCTGACGATATGCACGCCTCCAGGGGCTGCACGTCGACCGTACGCAGAGGTTACAAATGTGAGAGCGGCAACGTCCTCTATGATACGGCCACGCGGCAACTTTGTACCCTTAATAGGAGAAAAAGGTATCAGGCGCAGACGTCCTAAATCCCCAGCATATAGCGAGCGTTGTGTTTCGTGTCGTTAAACTGTCCCACTCTGATCTCCCCTTTTGCGCGCTCTTTCACTTTCGCTCCCTGCTTCTGTCGCAACTTGCGCGGCATTAAAGCGCGGCAATTCGTCGTGCACCGATTTCGTCGTAAACGGGCTCTCGCTAAGGGGCTCTGAGAAAACGTAAAATTTTACGTGGTTTAGGCGGGCCACTGTATCTAGGAGCTGCGTCACCATGTAGACAGTGTTTCTTTTTCCTTCTTTCTTTCTTCTTTCTTCTTTTTTTTAAATGCCCGTCTATATCCGAGCGCAATCTTCACAAATCTTCTGTTATGCTTTGCCGCTTCTCATTTGCCTATCTTTTCTGCCTACCGGCAGCGCACTTTATCGTTGTACGTGCTTCACAGGGTTCAAATTATACTGCGAGATTGTTGTTTCTTTGAACTGCTTCGTTGCTGTCTGCATCGTTCACTTGCTCTGAGTCACACCGACATGAAGTAAGACGCCTTCCTTTCAGCTTGTATTTTTTAAGCGCCAGAACGCAGTGCAAAGCAAGTTTTCCTGGTAAAAATGTGGAGCTATAGTGAACTATGACAATTACTCATTAGTGTCGCGCATATAGAATAAGTTTCAACCTCTTGGGTTTCGTCAACGTGCAACTAAGTCAGAGTACGTATTCGTTAATGCATTCCGTCCTGACACGAATGCGGCCACCCTCGCAACGAGAACCTCCCGCCCGTTCCCTCGCTGCCACAGGTTTTTAATGAGAATTTGTTAATGAGTGTTTCCGAACGCCATTTTTTCTTCCCTGGTTATAGCACCTTTTCTTTCTTCTTTTTTTTTGTTTCTCCTCGGCTCTACCGGTTTCAAACGGACTGGTGTCGAAAATACGCTTGCTTTTCAATTTCTCACTGTTCAGCACGGTGAAACACATAAATAGGAACAATAAGTAAGTAAGTGCGTAAGCAAGCAAGTAAGTAAATAAACAAATAAATAAATAACTAAATTGCATCAATAAATAAAAATCTCGTGTACATGAGGATGAGTGTGTAAACATTTATTATGAATGAATGAATGAATGAATGAATGAATGAATGAATGAATGAATGAATGAATGAATGAGTGAATGAATGAATGAATTAATGAATATGTTTATGAAAAATGTTGCCAGGAAAGCCAAGAAAAAGTGCTCAGCAGCTTGGGAATGCTGGCCACCTTTCTTCGAATTTCAATGATATGCAACGCGTGTTAGTCTCAGCCGCTTAGACGAGAGAGCGTTCTGGAAGCGAAGGATCCTGGAACCTTAGGAGAGGGGCTCTGCTATAAACAATGGTCACCAAAGCGCTAATGCGCTTCTGCATGGCAACTGGGCTAGACTAGCGCTTGTGACCAAACGTGAAGGTAGATTCACCTGCGTCAATCCTTACACTGAATCATCAACGCCTTGCTCCATAACTCCATCAAAACCTCTATGGCGTGAGAATTGGACAACCCCAAACATCAGCAAGAGCGTCTCCATAGACTTGACGCTGGTTTGCGATTCCGGCTTCCACTTCGGTTGTAGAGAGGTCAGGAAACACTCATCCATCGATTGCGGCTCGGTGTGACGTAAACTCACCGATACCTTCAAAAGATTGGACATGCACGGGACCCTGACTGTAGCGTCGGTCACATTCCCGAGACAATAGCTCACGTAATTTGCGTGTGCCCTCAGTATGCGGCCGAGCGAAGAACACTTAAGTCTAGTGTTGACTGTTTGGACTTCCGCCCCTTTTCAGAAGAAAAGATTTTAGGCGCGTGAAGGAGTTGACGGTGTCTTACGTGCCATAAAGCAACTTTTAAACTTCCTACGTGAGACTGGTTTAGACGATCGCCTCTCGAACCTGTGTGACCTGCAGATGGTGCGAAATGTATTCGCGCGATAACTTTTTCTGCGGACAAGATTACTTTTGCGTGTGTTTTGTCCACAGCGCGCATCCGCGTATTGGACAACGTGTATATAGTAGCTCATTGTACCAAAACATAATCACCTGCCACCTACATTTCCCTGTATTTCCCACTTCCCCTTTCCCCAGTGACGGGTAGAAGGCTAGAGACACGCTCTCCAGGCCGACCTCTCCTCCTTTATCTTCGTTAAAATATACTACTCCTCCTCCTCCTTTCTTAGCCTACTTTTCCGACGTGCAGTGTAGCCAACCGGGCGCGACCTTGATTAGCCTCCCTGTCTTACCTATTTTATCTCTCTCTCCCTCCCTTTTTCGGGTCTTCTCGCGTGTACGGGGCATACAGCAGGGGCCTCCATATAACAGGTGCAAATATACAAATCGCGTATAACATAGCACTGAATATATAAACACAGTAGAAAGCACAATACACCATGAGCAAAAATGTTTAATATTGCAACTTAGAAATGTGTTTGGAAACTCGTAGAATGTGACCGTATCAGATTATTAATCTTTTCCCCAAAAATATTTGTTCAAAATTCCCAGCAGAATGTGGCGTAACACCTTTTTGAGTTAGCTTGGCATGAAAAATTTTGCCGTGCTTGACACCACAGAAGCTGAAAGACTACAACAATTTCTGTGTTCATTTTCATCTAAGAGAGACCGAGACAGAAGGAAGGAGTGGAGGGGGAGGCTGGGACGCAGGGCGCTCGAGCACAACAGGGCGAAACTACGCCAGGGAACGACGACATCAGGATGATTTTCAGCACAACGTGCTGCAGTATAATGCTATCATCGCCTCACATTTTGGGCGAAAGTGCTGACTACTTCTCATTCTTTCTTGATTTGACTTGACTGTTCTGGCTTCTGGAGAACAGAGGTGTTACACTTTAACTGCGCGCACTAAGAATGGTGACTAACGTGTGGAGAAGCTCGCTCATCTGCAAACGCATGACTAAACATTACCGAAGTCGACACTCCTCGCAAGCCACCATCACTGCAGCGCTAATGAAAGCTGCAGACGTTGCATATTTATGGCTATGGCGCAAACAATACAGGAGAATTACCTTCCATTAAACATTGCCATAAATATGGACATAGCGAAATTTCCTTGAGCTCATACACATTCATAACACTTACTTTTTAATATTTAGATTTATATTAGATTTCTTTTTTTCGTAAACCACCATTTGTATTGTTTGCATTCTCGTTTTGAAATATTTTTCTGCGCCCGGCCATGGCAACCCAACTTGGGAGGTTAAACCCGACTATCTTTAAGTATTCTTGCATTTGTTCGTGGCTCTTATGTGTTATTTTATTTTAATTTGTGCTACACCGTTAGAATATCTCTTGTTTTCTTGCAAATTTAGGTGTAAGCTCGATTATACCATGCTGGTGTTTAAAACAACACTTCGTCACGGTATGCTGGTGACGGCTGCTCCTTCTGACTTGCTGAAGGTTGTGCTTAAAGGAAAACTGAAGAAATAACATAAATTTTAACACTACCTAAACGAAATAGAAAATATAGTGCCGCGAGGAAGTCTTTCTCGAAAGGTTGAAAGTCGTCGCACTGGCACATGAGAGGGGCCGTGGTACGTTCCTTCCCGTTCCCCCAGCCGGTTTTTCAAGTTTGCACAAAATCGTATCATCTATGTCGTAACAAAGCTGAGATAATGCGCGTTAATGCGGAACGAAACGTTGTGTGAAACGGCCGCGAGTAAAGTGGCCAACATTTCGCCCACCCGCGATTAAACCAATCAATCAATTCCTGTGAAAATACTTTAAATATATTATTAGGCTTTCTTTTCAGTTCACTTTACTAATGCAACAGTTAATGTAAACCGTTAATTGTGTTTTGCTTCTTTGCTTTAAGACCTACATTAGGGAGATTTCTTACTTTCGGTAACTTCTTGTTTCTTTCATAGGCGTATCGACCGCGGGGTGGAGGGGCAAGGGGGGAAGTTGCCCCCCACCACTTTAAAAAGTGAGGGAGGCGATGTATATCATTTGCCCTCTCTCCGAAACTTTTGAAAGCAGCCACTTTCGGCGGCACGCTGGAAAGTCCAACAAAAGCACAGCTGAAGCTAACTTTTCTTTCTTAATATAAATACATATATATAGAGAGAGAAGCCATAAGGGAAAGCCAGTGTCGCCACATAAGCCATGCTTTTCTTCACTACGCATCCTCTGCTTGGAGAGCGAGGACTGTCTTTTGTGCCTTCTTGGGACGACCTGTAGCGGACGAGGCGCGGGATTCACCACACACGCTCGCGTTGCGGAGAACGCCTGGCGCTGGGCAGTTCCCGCCGAAATCAGTGCCAGCATGCGCGATTTGCCTCTTGTCCAGATATTTGGAACCACTTTATATGCGTATTCGAATCAGCTTTCTACATTTAACCTACGGGCGAGGGGGCGGATAAAGTGTTATAATCAGCCGCACTCATCGATTGTGTGCCTTATGGTATGAAATCATTTGATTATGAAATGTTGGAACTTTTGATCTGTGTCTAGAGATAGCCTACATAGCGTCATAGTCGCAGTATCTTATCATCAAAAATCCAAGCAACTTCTTACAGGTGTAGCTGTCGAATTTCATCGTGTTATCACGACTTTAGCAGTTATGCTCGTGAAAATAACCTTGGTCTGACGCGAAGAGTCATTTCAATACAAGGAGAACACTGACTTGAATTTTTTTTAAGGCACGTGCCACTTCTGACTTTAGCAATTTCATTTTAACACGATAGCGTTAAGGAGCACGTGTCGCAGAAAACCCGGTGTTGACGTCGGACATCGTTTCGGCGAAGATATTTGCGAACACCACCAATACCCAGGCCCTCCATGTGACGCAAGAAATTTACTGAACTAATTGAATTTGTCAAACTGAAATACGCGAAAAAATTGCAAAATATGACTTACACAGAACCTACAGACAATAGCTCTCGGATTGTAATTTTACGATACGAGAAAACATAATTTTGTTACGCGAAAACTCAAATAAACCCCTTTTCCAGCGTTTCTACTATTCACAAACCAGCCGCGGTGTCCGCCATTTTTGCGCTCCGGCGCGCGGATATCTCGGCGGCCACGGAGCGGCGCGCCTGGTTGCTTGCAATGCCTCCAGCTGGCACTCGCCTCCGTGGCATCGCGGCCGACGTAAGAGGCCGCGTTTCTACCAGAAAGCTCGCCTTCGTACATAGCTTTCGCGACCAGAGTTTCCCGGTAAACATTACGGTTGCATACGCTCCAGTATCCGGGAAGCGTGAATAAGCAGTCAAGGATATTTGAATGCTATCGCGTTCCACTCTTAAAGGCGAAGATTAAGCGTCCTCCAAGTGGTTCAGGCTGTTTCTAAATAAGAGATGCACTATTACGCGTTTCGCGTCAGGAGAAACAAACAGCAAATATTTCGTATTTTGAAAAAATGAAGGCTACTTTTTGGAGACGTGCAATGAAAATTTGCCGTCTGTAGGTTGCTTATGTGCTCTGAAAACAGTTACTGAACAGTCGCTTTCTATCAATTTTTATGCGTCATATATGCCATTTAGTTTTCGCCCCCGCTATTCTGGGTAAAATATGCTGGACACAGTGATTATATTCATTAGAAGTACGAAGCAATGTTCTGAGTGACCAGTGAGGAGGAGGAGACAAAGGAGAGGAAAGACAGGGAGGTTAGCCAGTGTAAGTACCGGCTGGCTACCCTGTGCTGGGGAAAGGGGTAAAGGGAATAAAAGGAGAAAGAAGAAGAGGGAAAAAAATGGGAAAAAAAGAGAAAATTCACACAGTAACGCGAAACTACGCGCTACAACGTTCAAAGACGGTCGCACAATTCGCAGTTCCTTAAAAACTTCAACAAAGCCCTTAAGGCCTTGAGTGCCGAAGCCCGTCTGGACCAATGTCCTAGAGCTTTTTCCTCTGTAAAGGGGCGATTGTCCAGTTTTGCGAGAGCGGTCACGAGCACTTTTCTTCGCACTGCGTAACGGGGACAGTCACATAGGAGGTGTTGAATCGTCTCCTCGCAGCCGCAGGTGTCACAAGTAGGGCTGTCGGCCATGCCAATGCGGAATGAATATGAGCTCGTGAATGCCACGCCGAGCCAGTGAGTGACCAGTGAGCTATGTTTATTTTGTGTAGGTTCATTACAGCCTTTGTAGAAGGTTACTCATTGAAGCGTTCCAGGTTGTCATACTGCCGTTACTCGTTTCCCAGACACCTAAAAACAACAGCATAAGAGACGTTTGAGTTCCCGTGAAAATAGAGAGAATTGCAAGCGCGATGCGTTGCGAAACTTTTGCTTTCCTGCTTTAAATGCAATTGTGGCTGATAATTACTAAACCCCCGTTCTTTTCATGTGCTTTCGTGACAGATACGAGATTCTCAGTTTGTTTCTCCAGTGTCCTCGGTGAGCTAAACAACGCGTCTTATTTACATCTGAGGTAAACGAAGGGCATGGTATGGCCAATGTGTATGCAAAGTTCCAAAAGGGTGGGTTAAATGCGCATTTTCTAGTAGAATATGTACACAAGTGTTCCATTGCGTTATTTGTTTGTTGTATACGAAAGAAGTAAAACTTAGACGGCTGCGCTGGCATAATTACAAATACAACTAAAGTCAAATTATACGGACCTAAGGAAACAATACGCCAAGTTTATGTGCGCTGGTAAATGAGTGTCTATCAACTATAAATAATGTTAAAAAGTTGTAAGCAAGTGTTGGAAAGTGTGACGCTGCTGCTATTAGCTGGGTTTCCGAATGTCCCAAGAGAATTCTGCATTTCAGATTTTATACTTTGAATAGCCAGCATTCTAAGTGCAATATGTCGCGTAGTTTTAACGTTTCTGACTCATTTAGAATCGATACGAATAACGATTCAACCTTCATCTTTCTTTTTTTTTATTTTTTCATGCGTGATACATTTGTTTCGCCTGGTGTCCTTACTGAACTAAAGGACAGCACTTCGTTATGTTTGGTGACTGTAAGGACAACTTAATGGGTGATGTGCAAGTGAGGTTCCAAAATGGATGAGTGATTGGGGCTTTCGCAATAAATTACGTACGCAAACACTATAGAGCGCTATGGGTGACTCTAACGAGCCGGGGAAAATTGAGCCTGCTGCCGTGGCAGAACTGTAAAAATCAACAAGACAAAATTTAGCGGAAATTGCTGGTATGCTATGGCAACTGTCTGTCCGGAGTTAAATGCAGTTGCATCAAACACAGCTTTTGTAAACAAAATTCTTATTCAAGCGTTAGAGCGTGTGATATGGTCGCTATCAGCTATGCTACCCACTGTCCCGACCTAGATGTTGGCTACAACAGGTTTACATTGTGGAGAAGGGATGGCGGACATCGTAACTGCAATGTGTGACAAAAGTTTTACATTCCTGGTCCTCTTAGAAGTGTTGCGAATAGTTACTGAGGCGTCGTTTTTCTTTCCCTGTTTTCAGACGTCATAACACACTCCATCTAAGTTTCAGCGATGTCCTCGGTGAACTAAACAAGGTATTTTGTTTATATTTGGCGAAAATAAAGGACACGTTATGGGCAATATGTAGGTGAGCTTCAAAGACAGGGGACTAATTATGACGTTTGGAGTAAATTATGCATGCAAGCGATCTGGGACATTGTGAATTTATTTGGCGAAGAAAGAATTTATTTCGTAGCCTTGTGGCACTGTGAACTCAACAGTTATCGAATCTAGCAGGAATTTAGTGGGGTGGAAGCAGGGAGCGAGGGAGCATACCATGTTAAGTCATCAAGCCAGCAACGAACCAGCCCATCTAAGTCACTCAACCATGGTAAATGTCATGGCGAGGTAACATTTGTGTTGAGGTGTTACTGGCTTTTTAAAACTTCCCAAAGAAGAAGTGCGCCAAATCATTACATGCGGTGAAGTTTACAGCCGGAACGAATATATATAGCGAACAGCGACCAGAAGCTGCCAGTTGGCCTAGGACTTCTGGCAGTAAGGGTTGCGTCCCAAATGGCTTTTGAACCCTGTGTCGCCTATGAGATCCTCAGCTGGCCACTGCCTCTGGAACCACGGCCCTGATCGCACAATATATATACGGGCAACTTTTTCAAGTATGCGATATAATTACTAGAAACAAACTTTTATTGCAGCCGTTCGAAGGAAACAGCTTCACTGGAAATCGGGTTGTAATTCTCCATGGTCGCACACATCTGCTGTCCTTTTTTGTTGCGAATATTGCAAGTGATTTGTGTTGATAGTACTTCGCGGCGTATAACCTCGACAATACTATTACCTAAACTAGCGATGCATTTATGCTGTAGACTTCAACACCAAGTACAATTCCTTGCTGAATCATTAAGTTTGTTCGTCGCAAATGTGCCTTTTTATCTGGGCTCGACTGCTGCTGTTTGGCGGAATCCTGGACTCCTGTGTGGCAATCAATTCCTTTTGTTCCTACATCTTCTTGAGATGCTATATATACTTACTTGTAAAAAATAAATGCAAATTCAAATAATTTTCCGGGCCCCCATGGTTTAGCACGTGTGATCGATAATTAGGTCTATGTTAAATAGAAATATAACAGACACAAACATTTCCAGGCTCTATCACTTATTAGTCTTATAGCAATAACATAGACACTCCAGGCGCACTTTTGCTGTCGTTGTCGCTGTGGTTTTCCGCACAAACCCCAAGTGCGATAGCACCATCGCCGCTCGCCGTATACTGTATGTGCCAGTGAAAGTGTGCGAAGCTGAGCCGAGGATCGCGGCTCGATTTCGCCTGCGCAAGGGCGGAAAGCGGGGAAGAAGCGCGTCATCTTTCGTCCCGCGCAGTGAACCGGGGGAAGGGGAGGTTGGAAGGGGGCGCTGTACTTCGGCCAGCAACTGTGTATGGCGCGGCCGCGCCCGTTGGCGCGGGCTTTGTCTTGAAAACGATTGTCTTTGGGAGCACAGTCTTTGGGGGCACAGTGCGTGTGCTGCGTTCTCGCTGCTCAGTTTGCATTCGTGCAATAGACAGCACGAAGGTCACTTCGCTCGCTGATTCTGCCACGCTTCCTTACGCCTGCGTTTTCAGAGCGAGTGCCCGCCGTCATCGAGCGTGTTTTGTGCATGTTTGCCTGTACGCGCTGACACCATGCTTGTTAATTTAGTTAGGAAGCTAGTGTTTACAAGTTCATGCGGCCGATAAAACTACTGTCCTTACTTATTATGGCTGTCTACTAATTCGAAATTTGCTATCGCAATTGAGGCTTCGCCTATCGGGAGAAACTGTGACATTTTGCAATAGTAATTTGCCAACAATACTTTATTAATAAAATCAGGAGATTACAGAAATTAGCTTTGTGTTTTATTCATTCTGTTTATTCCCGTCCCTCTAGATTCAGCAACTTACGTAATAGGGCCAACCTACAAATATTTGAGCAGCGGAGGATAATATCTAGAATAACATTTATTTACCAACTTTATCAAGAGAACTTTAAGCTATCACGCGAACGACATCCTCAGGATCCTTTCAAACGATCAGAGAGAACGCACCACAGTAAAACTATCAGACAACCAGTCAACCACATTAATGTTCACAAGTTCTCTTTATTTTCTCGCGCAATTTATTATTGGAATACGTTATCTGAGGAGGCAGTGAACTCCCCCTCGTTGGAATCATTTGTTCAATCTATTAGTAATATAAACTTTTGTTGAAATTTGAGTCCAATAGTGGAGTACACTCTGAGTTGATGATATTCCCTTTTTCGAGCATTCATTTATGTCTTCTATGTCCAGTGTATTGCCATGTTCTTCCACCCTTGTATGTGTTATATTTTTGCAATTATGTCACGTAATTAGTTTAAATTTACTTCTTTTGTTTGTATTCTAAGTATCCATTCCTGCATGGGCCTGAGAAGGCCTGCAGTATCTGTAAATAAAAAAAATAGATATCTATGAGAGAGAGAGGTCAGATCGTTCGCTTGGCAGTGTAACCCGCCTGCTGGAACCATAGATTCGCGCACTGAAATATTTCTATGTCGGCTATTAATGAGCCGATTTGAATTTTTTTTGTGGCAGAGGGCTCCCTATAGGGCGCGTAACATCTTCCAGCATATAACCAAAATTTTCTATGGGGGTTTGTGAGGGGCCCTTTAACGGTATCGTTCATATAAACCTTCGAGGAACATACAAGGGCCCAAACAAAAGTACTGCTCGGAATGGCCCGAAGAATTGAAACTTCCTTTTTAAATGGAAGAAACAATGCAGCCTAAGTCGAGTAACTGTAATAAGAGTTATTATGAGTTCCACACTTACTTCAATGTCAAATCTACAAGCTAATGTCTTATTCGAGGCAGTTCCAGGCAGCAGTTGGTAACCCAAAGAGAGTCTCTTGACATGGCAATGGTGGTGACAAATGATGTCACTGTCTTGATGAATAGCTCTGTCGAAAAAATTACAGGTTGTATTGTTGCAAAGGTACTGCTGGGATGAGGTTCGAAGATTCCGCTTCACTGTTGAAGCCGTTTTCGCTTGTCCGCTATATTCGCTGAAAAAATATTATTTCGTGCGCATCTCAAAGCCTTAGTTGCTTTCGATTTATCACCGCTCTTATGTTCGCGTCAGTTATCATCGGTCGCCTTCTGTAGACTCAGTCCGTCTCAGAATCGAGCCGGATACCAAAGTTTGTAATATACTGTAGTCGGTCATACAGCCGTTTCACACTATGAATTTTTTACAAATAAAGTATACAGGGTGTCCCAACTATCATGGCATGGCATGGCAAGAATATTTTGGTCCAGAGAAACTAGGGCCCTAGCGCAAAAGTCCTCAGGCTAAGTCGGTGGCTCCGCCCACGTAGCCACCGGTCGGCCAAAGGCTTTCCCCATGTCGTGAGCTTTCCGGACGGCCAGGAGTTGATATTGGAGGACTTCGCTGGATATGCGCCGACTCCAGTCCTCCTCACTGTTGAGGTCCGAAGCCCTTTGGTTGGGGCACTGCCAGAACATCTGATCAAATAGACACGGAGTGTGTCCACACCTTCACATTCCGCGGGAAAATCCTGGTCAATCTTGTTAAGCACAAAAGGTGTCGGATAAGATTTACTTTGAATCATTCTTAATGTGACTGCCTGAGCTCGGTTGAGCTGCTGACGGGGGGGGGGGGGGGGGGGGGTAGGAAAAAACCTCCTGCCGTGCCTATAGTGGGAGGTGATTTCGTGAAAAGCACTAAATGGATATTTGTAGGAACTGCAGTCATCCCGGAGCAGTTCCTGATTTGATGCGCGGCAAGTGAGATCTCGCACAGCAGAGTGAGCTTGCTCGTTCGGGTTGCAGCCATTGGGGCTGACCGAGTGGCCCTGATGAGCCGGAAACAAGACTAGGTGTGAGCTGTCCAGTTTCTCGTAATTATGAGTATTAAGACTGTGTATAAGTAACTTGTGTGCTTCCATTGAGACGAAGCCGGCTGAGTAGTTCCTAATAGCTCTACGGGAATCGGAGAAAATTGTGGAGCTTCTCGTCATTGCAATTGCAAGTGCTATGCTTGCTTCTTCGGCGGCATGAATTGAGCTCGTTCTTAGTGACGCCACGCTTATTAATTTACCTTTCTCATCGACCACGGCAATAGCGTAGCGGTTGCCCGATCAATAACTGGTTGCATCGACAAAAAGAGCTGAGGTTTGTTGTTGCTGCAGTTTACCCAGAATGCATTTGGCCCTGGCTTCCCTTCTGCCCTTGTGGACAGGATGAATATTTCTAGATATGGGGTCCACAAGTAATTATGTCTCCACCTCCTTGGGTATTTTGAACTTAGAGACGTCTCCTCCTAGAGGCAGTATTCCGACTTCGTCTAGAATCAGGCATTTCTTTAGCTTCTGTGTCTAGAAGAAGCTGTTTGTATGCGTTGCGTAGATCCAGCGTACTAAACACTTCACCTCCTGCTAACCCTGCTAAGATATCGCCAACTTTCGGGAAAGAATACAGTTCTAAGTAAGTCGCTGGGTTCACCGTTAACTTGAAGTCCCCGCAGAGCCTTATGTCGCCGTTCTTTTTTGCCACGACAGCTACCACTGTTGCCAATTCAGAGAAACTGATCTGGGAAAGCACTCCTTCTTGCCCCAGGCGATCAATCTCTGCCGAAATTTCTGTGCGCATTGCATAGGACACGGTTCTGGCTTTGCAGAAACGAGCCTGAGCACCTTCCTTAATGTCCTGCATCCACAGCGGCGCTGGAAGCAACGAACACCAATCAGCAACGGGGAAAGCAGTCGCCCTCTGTGCGAACGTTGCCACGGGCCGCACGGTACCAACGGGTGCCTACTTCGGAGCACCAAATGCCGACAGTGCGGCCGGAAAGAACACCTGGCGGGGGTGTATCACAGGGGTTGTTTCCGGACGTCAGGTACATACGCCGTGGATGAAGGTGGAAGCCAGAGCGAAGAATTTATGCTTCTTTGAAAAAAAATGTTAAAAAAATCTAATGCATTGTGGCGATGAGCGACAGCGTAGACCGGTGCATTCTCAGACTTCCTAGAGAGAGAGAGAGAGAGAGAGGGATACGACACGAGCGATCTCCTAGCGTAGCATTTCTTCTTTAATATCCTCGAACGCTAGCCCATGCAGGCGCGTGCGAGCGACACCTGCCTCGTGTGGACGCTTGATTCTGATGCGATGCCGATGCTGCTGCTGCTACAGCATAATCGACTAATTAAGATAAATTCGCTAATTAAGCGTCTAATAAATTAGATTATAGCCCATATTTCAATTTAGAACTTCTAGACGTGGAGTTCGCAAGGCGGATCCACTTTGAACAAATTCTCAGGATAACACCAGTTTCGAGATATTAGAGAGTTTTAGAATAGGAGCCCCAAGCGTTTTGGGGCCCGAAAGAAATAGCGTCGAGGCCACTACACATGCACGAGGCGCAAAGTGCGTTTGGGTTTTACTTCCAGTACGCTATTTCACTGATTTAGCGGGAGCCCCTAAAGCTGCCCCAAAAGCTATGCGTCAACAGAAGATGGCGGCACCTATTAACGCGATGGCTCTAACGTAGCAGCAAACTTGGTTCAATTCATGGTAACGCGTGAAGTTCGTAAGCTACAAGTGACAGCGGTTCTTGAGCTCCATATCACAACGGATCTTTTCGGCCCTTAGTTTTTAGAGAAACGAAGTTCTTTTACATACGTAAATGAACCAGTTACCCTGTGTGTGAGACATTCATGTAACGGAATGTTTTGTAACAGCGATGTGACGCTCCCATACTCAATGGGAAAGTGGCGAACATAAAGAGAGTGAACACGCCTTTACAGCATTGCCTATTAACATATGTGAGTTTGGTACTTTCTCAGCGTATCATTGCTGAGTGATCACCCTGCTTGTTTGTATTGAATTTGAGATGCTACGTGTTGTGGTAATTATCAGAAAATAAGTTTAGTTTCTGAATTCGATGTATTTTTGAAGATACTATTGATAAGATGCAGGAAAAATTTGGGAAGTCGGATGGGAAAGTGCTGAAAAACTGGGCAAGACATGAGCAGTCTCGTTCGTTTTTCTCACATCGTTCGTTAACAATGAATCGTTGCTGTCTTAAGGTTCTCTTCACAGAGGGGAAAATTTTTTTTCTCTGACAATGGTTGTTTTTATAAGCAGGAAACATAATTACTTACGTGTTCATTGGGCTAGCTTTCTTTAATCCTGCTTTTTATTTAACAACCAAGAAACTATTACTTTATAAAACGGGTCTTTCAGTAAGTTCTCACTTTCTGTAAAGTTACATTTTCCATCATCTGACAGTTGCAACTATATTGTTGTCACTGCAGTTGCTAAAACACAATGTGCGCGTAACAGCAAAACTTGCTTCTTAATTGATAGCAAACTGCATACTTCACGAGTTTCATTGACGCAAGGTGATGTACTGCAAGTTCACCGCTACACCCATTTCTCTCAAGCTATCGCACAAACGAAGGGGGAAAGGCGCCAACATCTGCTAAGTATTATGTTTAAATAGTGAAGGAGAAAACGCGAACAGCGTGAACTGGCCGCCATGCGATAGCTGATGGCCATTGCATCCTACATTTGAATTTATTCGACAAGACATTAGGCACCCTGCTTCCAACAAAGAAGGCGAAACAGCTAGAGCAAAAGAAAGAAATGGACACTGGGCCTTCGGCAAGCAAAGTTTTATGCAGCCAAGCAACTGTTCGTTTGCTTCTTACTGTTCACTTGCTGACAAGCAAGCACATTTAAGAGAGCCCTAAACTGCACGTGCATTATGAGCGCTATGGCGTTACAGCACCAACTTGGCAATCAACTGCGCAGTTTACGTGTGGTATCAAAGCCCTGGTTGCGCACACTAGTTGCCAGGATTTCCTTGTTACTAAATGTAATCCAGACACCCTTACAAGCACAGAAACGATGCGGCGAAGATGCCACGACATTGTCTGAACTTGTGCAGATTTTAATGATTGCATCGGCGATTGATAGGGTGCTGTCTAGGCCTGTAACTCCCTTTATATTATCTGCTGAAAGAACGCTTTTCGATGGGATTCACTTTTGGTATGCATTTACTTTAGCTGGAGACTTCGTCAAAAGGCATTTCGCATTTATAATTTGTTGTAACCGAGTATAGGCGCCGCACGCGCACTTAAAGCCCACTTGACCATCGACTGCTTAATAATGAAATTGCTTTTAAGGAACAAAATGTGCGGTGATGCGTCATCATAGGAACCGCTCTCCGGCAGTTTTGCGCGCCTAGATGATGACGACAGTTGTCGTTATATTATATTTAGACAGAAAGTCATGTTTTAACAAGATGAAACGATCGTATGGATCACATTGTTTTCATTATATCGCAGGATCAGACACCTGCACTGATATAACCAGAAATAAAAATCTCGTTCTTTATTTATTTCACTTTAGGATACATGATATTTTAGAAAGACCCATAACGCCAACATATATGAATGAAGGCAGTAGGAATGTCGGTATCCGATGGTCAAGGAGATAAGAGTGTTATTCAAGTAAACGAGTTTGTTTGCATGTTGAAATTAGTCTAACGACTGGACTGGACAGGAAGATCGGAAAAGAGGGAATCCTTGGGCGCTGCTTTCTATATTAAAAATTTGAGTGGCATTACGGACACTCTACCCACTTCAAGTGCGACCATTTGGTAATTGGTACTTATTGAGTGACCCTGGTGAGATACCTAGCTCTAGAAACTTGCTCAAGGGCACAGAATGAGGTTTGCTGAAACACGGCATTGATTCTTTTAAGGTGAAAGCCTTAAGTGGCTCGTACTCCTGATGGTCTGGAAAACGCGGCGTGCGGTACAGAAAGTCATGTGAGCTATCCTCACGCAGACACGCGCTCGTGCTACTGCTATTGCTTTCGTCGTTGTCTTTTTCCATAGTTGCGCCGATCCCGCTCATCATGCCACAAAAAGAGAGCGCAAATTAAGATAGACTTAATTCAGGCACTGGAACCCACTACCTTCGGTGGTAGTCGAACCCTCAAGCTCATGTGGAAGTCAACCCACGACGTTTAGTGTTAAGGTGAAGTTAATGAAGGCACTGTTAATTAATATAGAGTTAATTAAAGCACATGAACCCACAACCTTTGGTTGGAGTCGAACCCACGACCTTTGATATTAATTAGGCAGAAATTTATTCAGGCACAATTAATTAAGGCAGTGTTAATTAGGCACTCGGGCCCACGACCTTTGGTCGGAGAAAAGTAATAAGAAGGGACAACACATTCGATTGAGAATGTCTCGCGTAATTTAATGAATGTCTCTTGAGCGCACAGGATTTCGCCTTCACCCTCTTTGGCGTATACTAATGTTACTGTTAATTACTTTTTCTTTTTTTTTCAAGGTCTGACAATACCGTGTCGGATTGGTGCGCTCCAGGGAGCAGCGAAACTGCCGGCCCTTGGTACCTCATACTTCTTCTCTTGCCTTTAGAGCAACGACAACAAAAGTGCCTGGCAATTCGGACAGGCACGCATAGGTGTTGCGCGACGGTGCCTTCCGTCAGTCCAATCATAGATGTAGAACTAAAACACAAAATTTAATTTTAGCTCTACCTGCCGGCGTGCATGGTACCCCGCGGCTGGTTTCGACATGGAGAAAAATAAAATGGAAGCGGGAATATATGTATGAGACGGTGAACTCCGCTCTCCCGCTTTCCCCGCTACAATTTTTTTTAGAATCTAAACGAACACCACGCTCGTCCACGGCAACCATACGTGCTTGCGTGACCGCGTCAGCTCATTATACGAAAGCGCCGCTTGCGCCCGCTAACGTGGCGGCATTTGCGATGCAAACCACGCGTAGCATTTTCCCCGCGGTGCGGCAAAGAGCGCGTAGGCGAGTTCGCGAGACCAGCGCAGACCGTTTATTCACTGTCGGTCCACGAAGTCTGCAAAGGTTAGGCAGCATATTTATCTCGAATAGCGCGTACCTCGCACGGCAAGTTCTTTCGTCGTGTACCGTTTACCAGAACTAACCAGGCGCCTCTGATGCATTTTTTAAATGATTTTCGTGTGGTTCCTCGGTTCCTCGAGCGCTGCAGCAGAAGCGTCGCCGCTGTCCCCCTCGGCCGCCCATATCCTATATATTCATTCCTTTATTGTAGTGAAACTCCGGACAGGTCGCTAGCTCGCGACTGGCACCAAAATTCCTTGCTGCAGAAGATGTCTGCGTCCTTAGTTTTCCGTTTCCTTCCTTAACGTCACAACCAGGTGTCGCGCCTATCGTGCGGCTTTTACAGTAATTTTACGAGGTACGCGCCCTCAAGACGTTGAAATATTTCTGCTGGACAGATTCCCATGCGAACGGAATAGAATGAATGAATGAGTGTTTATAAGAAAGACGGGGAAGTAATGTATTCTGCAAGCTTAACGGAGGCAGTGCTCAGCTCTTTGGGGACTGGGAACAGCGGGGGGGAGTTCGGAGTAAAGTCAACGTTGGCGCAATCGGCATCGCCTAAGCGAGGCATAGCCGCTGCAGAGCGATGGCGTGGATGGGCAGGAATGAGTTAAGAGTTATGGCTAGTTGCGGTATGGTGCTCAGTAGTCCGCAGCAATTGAAGGCGAAGCAGTCGACCAGGCGCGGGTGGGTACTGCTATCGAAGAATCTGCAAGACTAAAGTGAAGTTGCGTCGCGTGGCAACCCAAGTGAAAAAATAAAAATAAAACAATAGCGCTGTGGCACCCTCTGATTGGGCCTCAGAAAGTCGATAATCGGCCCCCTACTTTTCTTTCAACATTTTGGTTTGTATTTTGATTATTATTATTATTATTATTATTATTATTATTATTATTATTATTATTATTATTATTATTATTATTATTATTATTATTATTATTATTATTATTATTATTATTATTATTACTTTAGCGAAATCTTGGACTCAGAAAAGAAAATGAGATAGCCAATTTTATCTCTGTCACGCTCTTATAACGGTTAGGCTACAGCCTCCGAATTATTACATTTGCCAGCCTTTTACTTTATTGTGCTGTTACATAAAACATTGCATTTCGCTGCACAATACGGCAATGAGTCAAATGGGCCAGTAAGATTATCAAGAAAACTTCGAAGTAAAAAAAAAAATAGGGGAAAAAGGAGGTGCTGCGGTAATCTGCACCTGGTGTGTTCACTTAAAGAATGACGCTACATTGACGTATGCCAGTAAATTTCGCCCTGCACAACGTGTATTGCTCAACCTTCATGTGTTTTTCTTTCCTTTTACTTTTCTTCCGATTAATACGACGACTGTATACAGGTACTACAGCCCAGTTAGACACATTAAAAATAGAATTGCGCACTAAATACATAAATAAATTGTTACTGCACATGTAAACCATTGCATTAGGGCATCTCATTACTTCACAGCTCAAATCGACTTTTTGTGGAAAGATTAAGCATATTCACAAGTTAGATGTATGGGCTTACTTACTCCTTGACAGAATTTTGCTCTTTTTCTCAGATGCGGTGCCTCATTAGTGCAGCAAAAGATAAAAACCTCGAGTTATCCTGAGGTTGCATAAGCCGCAGAATGTGGACAAACTGGTGTTTCCTTGTATATATATCTCTGCTTTTTGAGCGCTAAACATACTTAAGCCCAGAGGGTGCCGCTTTGGCGGTCTCCCTCGCTCTCTCATTTGCTGACAGTTTTAAGAAAAAAAAATTTCCCTTGTATGAAGCAAAATGTTCATTTATGTGCTAGCCAGGAAAATAAAAAAAAACTAATAAAACAGATCACAGACGTAGCCAGAGCGCTTATAAAAGAAGCACGTCATTTTAGGCCCGATTTCTCAGTGTTTCTAAAACTTTCTCTCTTAAACATCGGTTCTCGCTTCAAATGGTGTAAGTGTAATCACTACAATAAATAAACTGCCCACTCAATAACAATGAGATATATGGTGTTGCATACTCAAACCTCACATAATTATCAGAATTCTGCCCACCTAACTATGATTCTGGTTACATACGCCCCTCTCTTATTTTGATAGTGCACAGCGGCATCTCAGTGCACTAAGCGCAGGAAGCGCTTAGTGAAGTGAAGCGCACGGTGTAGTGCCGATGAGCCACAAGACGATACATGTTTGTCACCAGAAAGCAGAAAATTGAAGGCTGTGAAGAAAACGCGCATTAAGCAGAACATTTCATGCCCAATATAGGACACTTTCATTATCATGGCTACAACTGGAGTTCGTAATTTGCCAAAGGCTAGGAAAAAACACAGAAAGAGAGAGGCCGTTTGGCGACGGGTTGATAGGTTAATCGAGCCATATGTCTAAATAAAAGCTAGGATACTATAACATAAGAAAAATCACGCACACGCACACTCATGCACAAAAAGTTCACCAGCAATTATTCATCGGTAGCCTATTACACCGGGTACATTTCACGACAGCTTCAGTAAACGCGTACCACAGGGCATTATACTTGACGGCGGAAACATGATCTCAACAGTTGAAACGCCAGGGCAATGTCGACCGCCCATGAGTAGTATTTATTTTTTTAAGAGTAAAGCATGGTTAACATCACTCCTGAGTACTATGTCGTCACTATTAACTCCATAGCAAAGAGCATGACCGCAGGATCAGCTGACCTGATGAATTTAGGAAATTGGTAAGCATAAGACTGATCCGGCTGACGCTGAACGAGCAACAACGCAAGACAAGCACATTTGCTAATCTTCAAGAACCGCTGACGTAGGGCCAATAAATCAGCCCTATATGGCCGAAGCTAAAAAAACCCCTCCCACAAACACAGACAGACATTTCTAACCCATATAGTCCTTTGTCTGGATGTTTTCTCACATAATAAGTTCATCTACTCTTTTGGCAACCTTGACTCTTGGCACCCACAGACCATCCCTTATTCGCTCCCCGCAATGCATGACCTGCACAAGCCTAGTCCTTTTCTCTTAATTCCACGTCCGATCTCTATTCCAGACTGCCTTCTTTAAATATCGTGGTCGGAAATTCTACCGCACGCCGAAATACGGTGTCTCACGTGGATAATTTATACTGCACCCTGGTCTCTTCTTCCATTTCCGTAACTCTTCTCCTAGAGTGGTTCGCAACATTCTTTACTCCTTCATCTTATTCGTGGTGCTTTCTGGAGACACGAACACCGAGTCAGAGGCTAGCCTGTCCGTCCATGTATAACAAATTTTAGCTGCGCATGAGCTTTATCTTGCATTCTAACAGGCTATGGGCCGTATTCACAAAGCTTTTGTTCTTTCGTAAGTGCTGTTTGTCACACACCACCTGCGTTCGCTTATAATACGTCCGACATCCCAATGGGCTGGTATATGGTATTATACGAACAGTTCTAGCGTAAGAACGATTTCGTGAATATAAGCTTATAAAACGAGTGCTTAACTGTCCAAAATGTGCTTGTTGCAACGTGTTTATCACAAATGAACATACATTAGAGCATTTAGTTGCGTGAAACATCCTATTGCAGCCAAATCATGAGAAGCCGACAAACACTGACACCAAGGACAGCATAGGGGAAATTACTTGTGCTGAATAAATGAAATAAAGAAACGATAAATTAGTGGAAATTAAAGTGGATGAAAAAACAACTTGCCGCAGGTGGGAGCCGAACCCACAACCTTCGCATTTCGCGTGCGATGCTCTACCAATTGAGCTACCGCGGCGACGTTTCCCCCATCCACTTACTTGGGTATTTATGTGTACTAGTAGAACCCTGGGAGTGTTAGCCAGCGCCACTACTCACAGACCTTGGCGGCGGACGTGGAACGTCGTTTTTGCCGCAGGCGTCACGAGAACGTGATCTTTTTATGGGTGAAGGCAACTGGTCAATAAACCCACATATGCTACCTGAAGGCATCAATGTTGCCGGATTCGAGACCCTCGTTATGTAATAAACGAGAACAAAGGGGGTTAACCGAGGGGCCCGATTTTTATTAGTCATATCATGAGAAGCCAACAAACACTGACACCAAGGACAGCATAGGGGAAATTACTTGTGCTGAATAAATGAAATAAAGAAACGATAAATTAGTGGAAATTAAAGTGGATGAAAAAACAACTTGCCGCAGGTGGGAGCCGAACCCACACCCTTCGCATTTCGCGAAGGTTGTGGGTTCGGGTTCGGTTCGGCGGTTGTCGGCTCCCACCTGCGGCAAGTTGTTTTTTCATCCACTTTAATTTCCACTAATTTATCGTTTCTTTATTTCATTTATTCAGCACAAGTAATTTCCCCTATGCTGTCCTTGGGGTCAGTGTTTGTTGGCTTCTCATGATATGACTAATAAAAATCGGGCCCCTCGGTTAACCCCCTTTGTTCTCGTTTATTGCAGCCAAGTGTGACGTACACGCTTGAACTTTGCCAAAGACAATTTTTTACGAACGGTATGACGTGAAAGCGCAAAGATTAGATATGGTCGACGTTTCAAAATCTTTAAACATAACACTGATCAAAATAACAGAAATTTAATATACGATAGATAATTGCGTTAGGAAGGTGCTCGGAAAAAAAAAAAAGCATGGAGGCATGTGTGTTTCTCTCAAATAGAAAAAATACTTTTTCTACTTTTATTTCTTTCACTGTGACTTGTGTACTTGTAAAGCAAATTTAAAGTGGATACTACTACAACAACTTCTATCGCCTTTTTCATTTAATAAAAGGTGTGTTCTCGTAGTACTGATCATGTAATCGCTTTGCCTCGCGCAAGTAAGCTGAAATACTTCTGTGAGCTGTACGCATTCAGTCTGCTCCAATGTATGTACTGAAATAAAAGAAGAAAAAAAAAGCTTCTTCAGAGAGCCACCTGGCATTTCTCACGAATATTGCTTTCGATGCAGTTTGCGCACAACGGGGGTAAACGCCCGGCGGCCCCGTCCCGCAGCACTCACGCTGCTGCCAGAACCTGCGCCTGCCGCTGTTTCTGTTACAACCACGCGCGTGATTTCATGGCGCAAGACCTTCGATATAGATTGGCGTGGGCCGTTTGTTCGGGTGCCCGCGGACACTGTTTCTAGGAGATGTGGCAGGCATGGAATTGTTACGAAAGCAGCTCGCGCGAAAATCGGTTTGGTTGTGGGGGCTGCAGGGGGGGGTAGTTGGGTATTACGCAAAGTCGATAATATCGTTATGTCCTCGGTAAACCCCTTGTACAGAAGAGCGCACTAGCTTTCTGAGTTAAAAAAAAGATTTTGCGAACTTCTCATGAAATTCACCCTATGAAGCGGATTCGGCGCGATGATTGCCACTCCATTTTGTTGAAAATTGCATATATATGGCTGGCAGCTGGAGTATGTTGCGCTGAAGGAATGACCTTACGGAAAATAAATGGGAGGATAGAGCACGGGAACATTTCTAGAGGGTACGCCCGATGGCCGAAACAGAATACCATAACCGGTAGAATAGTATAGCATATACATGGAATGGCAGAACGGAAATCGGTACAAATCCAAGGTACATAAAAGTAACAAAAATATTCCTTTAGAATCTTTTTGTATGCTGTAGTCTGTATCACTCAACAGCAAATCAAACTGGCTACCGTAAACTGCTCTTGCATAGCTCGTGCATTCTGCTATAACATAGCTCATACATTATCTAGCGATTGGCGTCGAATAAATGTTGATAAAGGTAAGGTTGGTCGAAAACACCAGGACAAAACCAGGACACCACAAGCATTTAAACCTTGTTGTAAGATGGTGCTCGCCTTTTCCAGGATTCCTCAGAGATGTTCTGGCTGAAAAACAATGTAAAATTCAATTTGCTACTCCCTATTGCTTTTTTTTATTTGCTATCTCTTACGAGCACCCCGAACCAAAGTTATTTAATTCGGGTTTAATGGCGCAAAAGCGACTTAGGCCATGCTGTGCCAGTCACAGGACAGTTTAAGATCCAATCTTAAGGCGGCATTAGCTGTGTTACCTTAAAGTCGATGTAGATAACTGGTTTCATCTAAAAACTCGGACAAGTTAGTCAACGGCACTAGTGGATCATCACCCAATATTAATGCAGGGTGCAAAGGCATGTGTAAGTGATACAAATTTTTGAAATGTTTCCTCCTCTTTGTTTCAGTGTGTGGACATGCTATAATGATGTGGGTTACTGTAAGCGTTTCATGACATTTCTCGCATGTTGGTGGGTATTCGTTTCGAAGTAAAAAATTGTGTGTTAGATGTGTGTGTCCAATCCGAAGTCGACATAACATTGCCTCATAGAACCGTTCTTGGTGAATGCATGATTTCCACTCGCGAAGCAGGGGTTTAGTCATATGTAACTTGTTATTTACGCAACAGTTCCATTCTTGTTGCCATTTTGATGCTAGGGCCTTACAAACCGCTAGGATACTGTCTTTGTATGGAAGCGTTATGTGTGTTATGCGTTTGTGCGCTGCCATGGATGCGCTTCTATCGGCAGCTTCATTCCTTGCTATGCCAACATGGCTTGGAACCCAGCAGAATCGTATGGTTCCTCCGTATTTCTTGTTAAATACTATGTTTAAGATATCGCCAAGCAGGGCTCCAGACGCGGAGTTTAGGGCTCTTAGAGCACTTAACGAGTCGGTATAAATAATGGCATTCTTCTGCTTGTCGGTATTAATTTTCTTAACTGCCATCCATATCGCATAAACTTCTGCAGTGAACACTGAAGAAAAATTATTTATCCGAATGCTATTTTCCCAATTTTTGTTACGATCCCGACACCTACGTATTCTTGTGTTTTCGAGCCGTCAGTGTAAAATTCTGTGTAATTTTTATATTTTTCTTGGATAGCGCAGAACTCTTGTATTATGTGTTCTTGTGGTATGTCTTTTTTGTTTACATGTGTTAACGTCCAGTCACACAGCTCTGTAAAATTGCACCACGGGGGCAATCTTGGTGGCCTTTCGGCAACCTGCAGGGCTTCAGGAGGAATATCATAAGTCTGACAGTATTGTTCGTGTCGTAAGATGAGTGGCCGAATCATGTTTGGTTCATTTGTGTAGTGTAATCGGGATTTTCACTGTGTTACGATGTTGTAGCATATATGTTTTGGTGATGACCAAATTCTTAATACATAGCAAAGTGTAAGTTGTGCTCTGCGGCGCTCTAATGAAGGCTCATTAGAGTCAGCGTATAAACTTTTTACAGGCGATGTCCTGTAGGCACTACTCGCCAGTCATTGGCCGAGATTATGAACTGGATCAAGTCGTTTAATGTAGGACCGCCTAGCTGCACCATAAACTACACTGCTGTAGTCGAGGAGGCTACGCACAAGGGACCGGTATATACGTAGTAGATACGTTCGGTCAGATCCCTAGTGCTTATGCGATAACACCTTGAGGATATTTAGTGCTTTATTTGCTTTAATTTTAGTGGCGTTGATGTGGGCCAGGAAGTTCAGTTTAGTGTCAAATGTTACGCCTAGAAATTTGTAGTGTTCTTTGACCGGCAGCGTTGTACCATGCAGTGTGAGAGCTGGAGTGCATTGTAACCCTTGCTTCTGGGAAAAGAGAACTGTAACAGTTTTGTGTGTTGAGAACCAGAAACCATTTTTGTCAGCCCATTTTGTACGATTATTTATCGTTATTTGTAGTTGTCGTTCGCAGGTGGGTAAGCTTGAGGCGCGGCAAGCCATTTGCAAATCGTCGACATATATTGAGTGCATAACAGATGATGGGATGAACTTATTTACAGAGTTCGTTTTGACTATGAAGAGCGTCGTGCTCAGAATGCAACCTTGTGGAACGTCATTTTCTTGTGTGAATGTGCGCGAGAGTATTGGTCCTAGACGTACTTGAAACGTTCGGTTTGACATGAAATCGCATAGACAATTTAGCATTCTTCCGCGTCTGGTATGCGCCGTCGTCTGGTATGCGCGATATTTCTGGATATCAAAAGTGCCTACGAGAACGTCTTCCACCATTTGATTCTTCAGGCGCTTGATGATATTGGTGTTGGTGGCCGGATGTATACATGGCTGCCGAGTTACCTCAGTGGCCGCACCATTTTCATGTCCACTTCGGATGGCGAGACCGATAGACATGACGTTCGCAGGGGTGTTCTGCAGGGTGGTGTCCTTAACCCAATATTGTTAAATATCATACTGGGGGGCCTTGCAGACGAGCTACCTGAAACAGCGCGTAACAGTACGTACGCGGATAATGTCTGTATTTGGTCATCTGGGGTCACACGTCCACAAGTGCGTGCAAGGCTCCAACGTGCGGCTACCATAACGGCGAAGTACTTGCGCCGTAGATGCCTGCAACTCTCAGCAACTAAGTGTGCAGTCATGGCATTCACGCCCAAATCAATATCACATTATCTAATCGTTGTCGACGGAACGGCACTCCCTTTAGTCACCCACCAGAGATATCTTGGCGTGATAATAGACCGCAGTCTTTCTTGGACCAAACATGTTACTGCGCTTAGGGCTAAACTGACCAACTTCATACACGTTCTTCGTGTAATATCAGGACTGAGATGGGGCCCCTCTGAGCGAAGTTTGCTCCAAGTGTACCAGGCACTTTTTGTGGGCTACATACGCTACAGCATGCCTGTGTTATCTAACATGGGTTCATCTTGTATACGCAAGCTGGAGAGCCTTCAGGCACAAGCACTACGGATACATATGTCTTGGCTTACCACGCTGAACTTCAACTAAGGGCACAATAGCGGAAGCACGGGCTTGTCCTATCGACATACACAGGTCTTGTGAACCTGTGCGAACCTATCTTCGCCTGCTAACCAGATACTCACACCATCCACTGTCAACACTTCCAAGCACCAACCTTGACTGTGCTTTTTCTAAAGCTATTGCATGTCACGCAAGCATTGTACCTGCAAGATTCCAGGCCACCCACATCCCCACGACACCTCCATGGACATTGTCAAGACCACTAGTGAGGCTTCAGATACCCGGAATTAGGAAGAAATCTCACGTTTCCTCCATTGGCTTGAAGCAGCTCACCCTGTCCCATATATTTACATTATATAGTGGGACTGTCCAAGTATATACCGATAGTTCGGTCACGTCATCTGCCACAACGGCCGCATTTGTCATCCCACAACTTGGAATTACTCAACGATTTCGATTAGACCACAAATCGACATCTACGGCTGCGGAACTTGCGGGAATAAGGGAGGCTGTCCGTTTTATGCGAACGCAGACACCCCATAAATGGACGATATTGCGCGATGCCAAATCAAATACTTTTTAAAGAAAGGACCATACTATCTACTCGTGCTGGAAATCGTCGAACTTTATCACAGTGCCGAGTTAAGTGGCCACGTGATCACCTTTCAATGGGTGCCTAGCCATTGTGGTGTTTTTGGTAACGAACTCGCTGACAGTGAGTCAAGATCGGCCTCCTCTTCCTCTGATGAAGTACGGATTGCCTATTCGCGACCTGGCACCAAGTCCATGATCAAGGCACTCATGCAGGACCTTACAAAGGCTTACAGAGCCCACTCTGATAACATTCACAGACGTCTACATATGATTGACCCAGACGGTAAATTCTGTTTGACCCCGAAGCTTACACGGAGCAAAACATCATTGCTACACAGGATTCGGCTCGGCGTTGCGTTCACCCGTCGCTACGCACACCTCATCGGCCAATCGAACAGCCCTGATTATGTACACTGCCAGATGCCCGAAACACTGCAACACGTACTGTGCGACTGCCCAGCATATATGCTGGAGCGAAGGACGTTAGACAGTGTCCTAGCCAGCGTTGACAGACAACTACTGTTGGAGGAAGCTAACCTCGGCCCATAGCCTGACACTGCAATTTCAATGCGTGCAACAAAAGTATTGCTGAAGTTCCTGCAGGACACCAAGCTCGACGAGCGGCTCTAGCGAGGCAACTGTCTCATGTACATAAGCACTCACCACTTCTCTTATCATCATCATCCATCCCAATACTTTCACTCCTCTTCCTTCTTCCCCAGTGCAGAGTAGCAGACTAGAGCGCACTAACTCAGGTCGACCTCTCTGTCTTTCCTGTCAATAAATTCTATTCGCTCGTTATTCCGCGAATTCCGATGTCAGCCACGTCTCTCAAAATTCCATATCGCCATGTGGTATCATATGTCTTTTCTAAATCAAAGAAAACGGCGAGGCAGTATTGCTTGTGAAGAAACGCGTAACGTATTTCATGTTCTAGTCGCACGAGATGGTCAGTGGTGGAGCAGCCCTTTTTGTATCCGCACTGGTGCTTGTCTATTAGGCTTATTGTTTCAAGGATGAATGTGAGTCTGATGTTTATGATGCTCTCATAGGATTTGGCTAGACAGCTTGTTAATGCAATGGGTCTGTAGTGGCTAGGGGATGTTGCGGGTTTGCCAGGTTTTAGAAAAGGCACTACTACCGCTTTTTTCCGATCTGTAGGCATTACCCCAGACTCCCATACCTTATTGAAAAAATTTAAGTAGTGCCCCTACCAATGCTTGGGATAGGTGTGCCAGCATTGTGTAGTGCACACGGTCAAGACCTGTTGCCGTTTTTTTACCAGCAGAGAGAACTCTGTTCAATTAATGTATTGTAAGGGGGTTATTGTACATTTCAGCTGAAACCCCAGTGGTAGCCAGCCTCTCTTAGCCGATTCTTTATATTTTAAAAATGCATTTGAATAGTTTGCTGAGCTAGATATGTTACGAAAGTGTTCACCTAATAAGTTGGCCTGGTCCTGTAGTGCTGTTTTTGTACCTGGACATGTAAGTAGTGGTATTGTGTATGATGAGTACTCTCCTCTAAATTTCCTCACCTGGTCCCACATTCGTTTTGATGTGACTGTTCTATTGATTGAAATTATGTATTTTCGCTATGATAATCTCACCGTATTTCTTCGAGTAAATCGTGCTTTGGCTTTGGCCTGTTTTAAATTTAGCAGATTGTTATAAGTGGGGTACCTCCGTAGGATTCCCCAGGCTTTATTTTGTTCTCTTTAGGCTTCAGTACATTCATTTGTCCACCAAGGATTTAGCTTTTTCCGCACTATACCGGATGACTGCGGCATCGCCTTTCCTGCCACTGTGATTATGACTTCAGTTATTTTTTTAATAAGTTCATCAATACTGAGCTCTGGCGAAAAGACATTTTCAAGTTTCGCGCTCTCCATAAAAACCAGCCAGTGAGCGAGCTGTAATTTCCATCGGCGTGGTCTAGTTACTAAAGTTTGTGGTGATGGTAGGATGAGTGCGGGTAAGTGGTCGCTACCATATGACGTGTCGAGAGCTTCCCATTTAAAATCAGTAAAAAGAGAGGGCGAACAAAAAGCTAAATCTAAACAACTAACTGTGCGGGAAGTCGGTGAAAAATAAGATGGCGCACCTGAGTTTAAAAGACAAATATTCTTTGACAGAATAATATCTTCGACGAGTTGCCCTCTTTGGTCAGTTTTCACACTGCCCCAAAGAGTACAATGAGCATTAAAATTTCCTACCAAGATAAATGGCTCCGGTAACTGATTTGTTAGATTTTCTAAGTCTTTAATAGTAAAATCTGTGTGGGTTGGAATATATAGTGAGCAGATGGTGATGGTTTTGTAGGATAGAATGGTGATAGCTACAGCCTCTAAAGATGTATTTAATTGGACATCTCGGTTAGGAGTGCCGCCCTGCACGACTATAACCACTCCACCTGACAAACGGCTGGAACATTCGCGGTCCCTTCGGACAACGGTGAAGCCTCTAAGGAATTGACTGTGTTTAAGGCCTAAGTTTGTTTCTTGTAGGCAAAATGCGACTGGCGAAAACTTATTTGTTATGTCTTTAATGTCACCCAAATTGTGAATCAGTCCTCTACAATTCCAATGTTGATCAAAGCCATAATGGCAGAAGTGAGAATGTTAATTTATATATGTGTACTAAGCAACTGTAGGTGACATTTATTAGCGGAAATGTACTATTGGAAGAGCGGTAACCTGAATGGTTACCGGTCCCTTTGTTCGCGTAGTTATTGTGATCTTGTCTTTCTTAGTGCGCTCCAGAGAGCGCTGATCATTGGGCGTCGATGACGCCGGAGTTTTTGTGTCGACCTCCATAGCCTTGCCCGAGGCGCTGGATGGTCGAGAACCAGGTGCTGAGACGAGCGTCTCAGGCCTGGGAGTTCGATTTAGCCTGGGGCCCTGTGGAACCGGGGTCTGCCGGCCCGTCTTTGATGATGATGATGATGATGATGATGGAACAGCCCTGGATGATTCCACCAAGGGGGCGGATGGAGTTACTACTACTATCTGCGATCCCTGTAGACTCCTGAGACCACTGCGGCGCTGTCCCCTGCCGCACCGCACTGGCGTAGGTTGTTTGAGGTAAGTGTGCTAGTTTCTTTCTTGCTTCATAGAAGGAAATCTTCTCTTTCACCGTAAGTGCAATTATCTCTTTTTCTTTCTTCCAGCAAGGGCAAGATCGTGAATACGCTGGATGATCTCCTTTGCAGTTTGTACAGTTTGGAGCAGCATTGCAGTTCTCCGACTGATTGTCACTGGCGTTACACTTTGCACATGTCGATTTACCTCTGCATGATTGCGATGCATGTCCGAACCTCTGGCACTTGAAACACCGCCTCGGGTTTGGGATAAACGGTCTTACGTTGATCTTCAGATAGCCTGCATCAAGTGTAGTAGGTACAATACTGGTACCAAAGGTAAGTATAACGTGTTTGTTCGGGATTTGTTCGTTATTTCTTCGGAGAGTTATTCTTTGAACCTTGATTACATTTTGTTTTAGGAAATCTTCCAGCAGTTCTTCATCGCTCAGGTTTAAGAAATCTTCTTCTGATATTACGCCCCTGCTTGTGTTAAGCGAACGGTGTGCTGAGATGGTGACTTTGATGTCACCGACACTGGCGAGTTCAGTGAGCTTTTCTATTTGGTCTTTGGTTTTGAGTTCAAGGAGGAGGTCCTTACTTGACATCGTTGAAACCTTGTATTGTTTTCCAATTTTTATGCTAGGCAATTTGCTGCTAAGAATGGGGATATTTTTCTCATTGGCAGAGGTCCTTCACTGTGGATCACACGGTAGCGTGGGAATGTTTCTACGTTTGTTTTTAAAGTGAAATAAAATATTGCTTCGGTGCGCCCTCTTTTGTTAGGACGATCTGGAAGGGGCGGGGTGCATTTGCCATGTCATTCTCAGAATATCCAGCGGTGATGGTAGCCACCCACCATCGAGCCCAACAAGGGGACGCTACGAGGTTAGGAACATACCTGTATACGTCAGCTATACAACGCCGCTATAACCTAATATATGTACCCAAGGTTGCATAGATACACACGATTAACCTTTGCTGCCTGGAAAATGAGAAGTAAAATGAAGTGAGTAGAGGACAGGAAAGATTCAAAGTGGGAGAAAAAGACGAAGGGTGGAGAAGGGGACAGGAACAGGCAACTACCGATTTCCCCCGGGTGGGTCAGTCCGGGCGTGCCGTCTACGTGAAACCGAGGCCAAAGGGATGTGTTGCCTCCGCCGAGGGGCCTTAAAGGTCCGGACACTCAGCATCGGCTCAATCCCCAGGATCCCCTTTTCCCTGGACACGGCTAAGCCGCGCACGGTTACACGCGGGAGTGTCCAACCCTAGTGTGCTCGGGTACGTGGTGTCGCAACACACCAAACGCCTGGTTACGCAGACGCCCCTGAGGGGCCGAACCTAAGTGCGTGCTCATATGCCTACAAGAGTGGTTGTTTCTCATCAAGACATGGATGGTGTTGATACAATGATGATTGGCCAAAGAACAAAATGAAAAACAGCCTCTTTGAAACTAAATATTGATTCAGTTTCAATTTATTTTCATTCAAGGTGCACTCTGTTAGATATAACTGATACTACTGTAACAAGAGTCCCAATTAGTATCAGAGACTCAACCGAGACCATTTCTTATTAAATACAGCTTAATTATTAGCTACAACCTTATTACTTGCCTCTGGAATACAGCGCTATGCACATCAGGCAATGGGCATGTCTCAATACACGACCCTTATTAGCCTAAAGACATTTTATTTTCTTCTTGCAGTTGTGTCTGCGTTCGAGTGACCATAAACAAGTGCTTAATGAGGTCTTCGTAACCCGATAAGAGTCTGCTCCGAACGACCAGTGCATACAGAGGTGCACTGTAGCATTGTCGAAAACAACGTCTAACTTTATCGAAATCCATTATCATCGCAATGAGAAACAACGGCACGGCTAACAAACAAGATAGAACCTGGAGCACAAACTCCAAACTGAATACTGGGGCTCTCTTCTCGACGCGCATGACTGCTGTACTGCCGCCATTATCCACCATGTTGACTCTTACTGGCTGGCGAGAGCTCGCGTGCCTCGAAATTTGTGCCGGGAAACGGAAGTTTTGCAAAGTGCAATTTTGAGTTTTCATCACGATGAGGAAACGTGACGTGGAGCTGCAAATTTTATCGACTAAGACTTTGTTGTGGACCTTGGAAACCAGACTGCAAGGTTGGCGCTTTAAGAAGAACGTGAGAGGTAGTGCGCAGAAGTCTGTGCAATGCACCTGCAATTCCGCGAATATGTGGTGGTGGTTCATGATAGCCGCCAAGTCAGCTTGCTGATTGGCTGAAGAAATATCCCGTGGGGAGCGTCACAGGAAGGGCTGTTTCGTAAACGTCAATTTGACCTTGCGTGACGTTGCGCTTCATCCCCGTTGCAGATAATTTCCGCCGTAATTTGTGGTCTAAACGAGCCGGGGGAATTATGCTAATGAGAGGCCACATGCAGTACCGTTCGAGTGGCACGCGTATCCCCGCATTTTCACCGTCGTTTGGGGCCATTAAAAATATTTTGTTCATAACGCATGCTCGTAGTATTTGCATCGCTGTCGGGCGGTATTGGCATTTGTGTTTTGTGCCATCACTTTTTAAGAGAACGCGCTTATTTGTAATCACATTGGTTGAACATTACAAACCTTCTGCGACTTTTTGCACTTTTTCCTGCTGTGTTTGTATTGTAATCAAGATTAATGACTTTTCACGTCATCAGAGGTTATTATGGAAACGGTGATTTTTAACTTATAAAAAGAAATGCACGCAAGGCGGCGCCTTGAAGCTTCCTCACGCGGTGCGGGTTAGCAGCGAAGAGATGGCGGCGCTGGCGCTTGCGTCGCGCAAGTGGATACCTCTGGCGTGCGCAATGCTATGGTGACATACGGCCGTTTCTTATAGAGATTCGAGTCGGTCTGAGTCATTTGCGTTTCAGGAGATAGCGATAACGCGGTCTAGAACGTGCGCTCATCACCACTGGTAGGTGGCGTGTGTTGTCTCAGGGGTAGGAAACAAGCGCGTTGGCGAGAATATACAATGACTCATTCCGTTTTCCGGGGACACACATCCTAGCCAATGAAGCGGACGACGGTTTGTACGCAGCTGACGACGGAAGCGAGAAGCTTCTTAGACGGAACACTCATGCGCTTTCAGCTAGCTACTTTATTTTTACTGATGAGGAAAATTGTTTTCCTTAATCAAGAACCTTAGATTCAGTGGCTTCATTTCAGTTTCTGAGGCAAAACGTCAAGTTAGCGTCAGGTTACCAAAGCAAAACCGGGCCATCGGCACGCCTCGAAGAAAATGGCGGAATGTCCAGAATAAGAATAGAGCCCCTCGTCGCATCCAAGAAAGGTGCTCAAGATTTCGTTGAAGACGCTCGCTGCCTAGAATGAAGAAAAAGAAAAGGACCAGGAATGTTATCGTACCAAAGGCTGTCCTTTGAGAGACCGCTATCATGCTTCGAAGAGAAGACCAGCTGTGGCCATTCACTATATCCATGGCCGCTCACAGATGACGCAGCGGTTGTGCTCAGCCGAGCGATGCAGCAGCCTTCATCAATCATTAACGGACGCTATATACCTAGATGTTGCCTGCAGCGTTGCTACGAGGCTCAATAAAGCAGGCGTCTATAGTCGCTTGCGAGCGTCCAGGAGGGTGTCGTGCCGAATAGGCGAGAAGGAAAATGTGCGCCGGTAGTCAACAAGAGAACCGAGAGAGAGGAGCGGCGTCGCTCGGAGCCGAAGGGTGTGCGTCTCGGTCGAGCAGCTAATCCCTGCAGCTTCGGGGCACTCGATATGATAAATAACGCGCGATAGCGGAGACATAGAACGAGAATCCTTTCCACGACGCGTTCGTCCATCATCGCTGCACCGGCAGGCGGGCACTTTTATGCTGCTAGCAGCAGCTAGGCCTTGAGGAGAATCGGGGACGCGTACTTCCGGCTCGCTTTGAAAGCCCACTTCCGCTCGCGAGGTTCTCCGATTCTGTCAGCGGCGCCGAACAGGTTGCCGGGGCCAGGGTCTCCGCCCTTCGTTGGCGAAGCCTAAGTTTCTATATACCGTCTGTGAGCTCGTGCAGCGAAGTCAGATCATCCACGGAGCATGTCCAAGCGCTGAGAAATTCGCGGTAGAATGTAACGCAGCGTCAGGATTCACTGTAGCTTCTTCAACAGCGTTATTTCCGCCAATGAAAAAGTTGTTCAAATGCCTAACAGTAGCGGTCTCGTAAAGGCCATTTTCTATCGCGGTCGAGTCCGATCTGGGTCTAATTACTCGATCTTGATTCGCTCGTTTGCGGAAGTTGCGGAAAGGAACCAACCACTGACTCGATCCCGATCGAAAGTGCCCCAAATTAACGGGGCATAAGAGGCTTCAGGTTTCCATTCCAGCCTCCGAAAAAATCGGTTTTTTGGCTCAAGTAAGCAAGGACCACTCGACTTCATCATGTACCTCATGGTCGTGCAATGGCAACGTCGGCCGCGGTTTATTGGGCGCAGAGAATCATAGTTTCGATGAAAGGGTTTGTAGCTTCGCCTGCACTGCACGGTAATGGCAGGGCTCTTCTCTTCCGTGCTTCGTGACTACTGTTTCTCGCATCACACTGCTCGTGGCAACAGTGCTGTTGTATTCCCGGCTGACACATTCCTTTGCGACATCTTGGGTGAGACATTGCACGTTACACATAGCTCCTTGCCTACTAGTGCTGTAAGTATGGGATATGTCTCCGACTATGATAAAACCATCCAGGATAGATTAAATGCCCAGGCGGGTATCAACACCGCGCCTTGAAGACAGGAGCCCTCAACAAATAGAAAGAGTATTTTATTTATTTTATTTCAAGAAACCCCTAAAGGCCCTCACGACGAGGCTATGACATAGGGGGTCACAAAAATTCTATACACATCCAGAGAAGCGTATTCAAGGGATAGGCAACAAGAATAATATAGCAGAACAGCAACACTCAATGAGACATAATGTAAAAATGGAACATAATAAACAGAACACCAAAAATATTAAATATCAAACACATTGTGGTAACGGAACAAAGCTAGAAGAAAGGCTACTCATCGCATTCATTTTTTTAGAATTTCATGAAATTTAGACGAATTCATTTCAGTTGCGATTGAAGCAGGCAGCTGGTTCCACTCAATAATTGTTTTGGGTATTGTCAGGATTGGGGGCTCAATCCCGTCGCTCGTGATCCGTTGTCAAGATTGGAGTCCGGCATGAATTCGAAGGTAGCTGGCCCATGCCGTCGTCCAACTTATCCACGCTGAGGACGTTGATGAAGGGAAGGACTGCTTCTCATCGAGAACGAGGAATATAGGTTTATTTACAGTATTTACATGCAGCTCATCAGTCTAGCATGACTGCGAGAGAAAGTACGTCAGTCTAACATGACTGCTTAAGAAAGTGTGTCGGGCATCCGCACAACAGCAGTTTTTAAACACTCGGTCCTCCCACGATACAAGGTGACGCGAACGTTCGTTTAGTCCTCGTAAACTAGCCGCCTCTCCGCGGGACGGTTCACGGTCCGAAACCGACACCACACGAATTTCGTAGAACTCGGAGCCGGACCGAGTAGCGCGCCCGGGTAGTCCATTGTCGTGCGTCTTGGTCGGCGGGTGGGAAGGAGCCCACGACGACGTTCCCGCGGCATCTCCCCCACCCGTAGCAGATCAGGTCCGCGTTGTCGTGTTGCGCACAAAGCCTGCTTCGTCGAAGTCCTTCAGTCACAACTGCGACGAGGCTAGAGCGTAACGGTGCGGTTTCAGCACAAAGCCTGCTTCGTCAAACGCATCCTAGCTGAAGCGACGGAGAGTGGAGGACGTGCGTATCGTTCCCGACACAAAGTCGACTTAGTCACGCCGTGGCTAGAGGTTGGCGGCGGCATTCCAAGATGAGGTTGCCACCGCTGGCGTAAATGGCTGGCAAACTTGCACTGCAGCTGGCCGTTCTTAACAGTATGAATGATTTCGCAAAAGATGAAGTGCGGCAAATGATGCGTTTGATCTTGAAAGGATGGTCAGGGCGTGGAAAGAACGCCGATGGTGATCGAAAGAAACCGTCATGAAGCAACGAATGATGGTAAATTTTCTGAAAAAGTGTTAAGCGAGCAAGTTTGCGACGATGGGAAAGGTTATCAAGACCAGCACAAGCCTTTAACAGAGATATGCTAGTAAAACGTGAGTAATCTGAAAAAATGAAACGAGCAGCACGGTTCTGCAGGGATTCGATGTTATCTATGAGGTAGGTTTGATCCGGGTCCCATATGGCTGAAGCGTACTCGAATTTAGGTCGGATTAGGGTGATATAAGCAAGTTTACGCGCAGGTGCCGGAGCGTGTCGAAGGTTATATTTTAAGAGGCCAAGAGAACGATTAGCAGCTGCTGGAATCAGATCAATGTGATAGTTCCAGGTTAAGTCGGACTGAAGGTGAACTCCTAAATATTTGTAAGTAGAAGCTGTCTCAACTGTTACGTGATTAATAGCGTATGCGGTTGGGATGTGGGAAGAGTTTCTTGTAAAGGAGACCAGCTTTATCTTAGAGTGGTTTAGGATCATTAGCCACGATGGACATCAAGTATCAATTGAATCGAGGTCAGTTTGTAAAAATTGGTGGTCAGTTTTACATTTAATGGGATTGGTACACAATACAGTCGTCAGGGAACAGTTTACTTTGGGAAGATACACAATTGGGTAAATCATTAATAAATATTAAAAAGAGCAGGGGACCAAGCACGCTCCCCTGGGATACACCGGATTTGACTTGAGCCATTGAAGAGTTAGAACCATTAACAGCGGTGAACTGAACGCGAGATGAGAGGAAGTCTTTAATCCATGCTAAAACCTGAGGTGAACATTGAGATGCGATAACTTGAGTAGTAGTCTATGGTGGGAGACCCGATCAAATGCCTCAGAAAAATCGAGAAACAAAGCATCGACTTGAATCCCGTCGTCTACTAAAGTAAATAAGTCGTTTGTAAATCCAGCAAGCTGAGTGTCGCAAGAAAATCCCTTGCAGAAACCGTGCTGATATTTAAATATGATGTTGTGATCTTCAAGATAATTAATGATATGGGTGTGTATGACATGTTCAAGGAGCTTTGAGAAGGTGGAAGTAAACGAAATGGGTCTATAGTTTAGGGGATCAGAGCGGCTGCCAGATTTGAAAATTGGCATTACTTTAGCTACTCACCAGTCATGAGGAAAGAAGCCAGATGATAAAGACTGATAAAAAAGTGCAGATAGGACTTGAAAAATACTCTGAGATATATTTCTAAGTATTTTGTAGTTAAAGCCAAGAGGGTCCGTGCTTGTAGTATCTTTAAGGTTATTTAATAAAGAAAGAATACCATCATCACTTATGACCATAGAGGGCATGTAATAATCTTGAAGTGAACTGAGTGCTAGAGAAGGGGTAATGGACTTCGTGAGTGAAAACAGACGAAAAAGCGTTGTTAAAGAGTTGAGCAGAATGGGCATCGTACAGCTGATCACCATTAGTATTTGTTAAGGATGAATCGGGGACGTGAATGTGGGTTAATTACGCTCCAAAATCTTTGGGGATTATTAGATAGCATAGCGGGTAAGACGTCGCCGTAAAACTGGCACCGGGTGGCTTTCAGCATTCTTTGGTAATCCTTGTCGCTTTTCCTGTAGGTTTCCCACGTAGTTAATGGGTTGCTAGCAACTGCCTGCCTATACAAACGCTTTTTCTTTTTATTGGCTCTTCGCAGCCGCTCATTAAACCAAGGCGCTCTTTTACTGCACCTAATTGAGATAACCGGTATGAACCTTGTAATGAGGTTAAGTAGGGTTGTTTTGAACAGCGTCCAGTTCTGTTGAGTGGAACGGAGAGTACATTCAGCTAAGAACCGCCCAGAAAAAGTGGTTAATTTGAGATTCATCTGGTCAAAATTAGCCTGTTATAACACCTGATCAGCTTTGAGGTAGTTTTCCTGTCAAGCATACGGTGATTGATGCACCCGGTAATGATGTCATGGTCAGAAAGTCCACTAAGGTGAAATACTTTAGAAAAAGCATCGCGATTATTGGTTAGAATCAGGTCGAGAATGTTGGCAGTGGTGCCTACGGATCGCGTGGGCTTTGTAATGAGCTCAGTTAGGTGAAAATCTAGACAAGACTGCAGAAAAGCGTGCGCATCCAGATCGCTTCCTGAGACAGATAGGGTGTCCCAACTTATACTAGGGAAATTAAAATCACCAAAGATAACTAGGACAGAATTTGGAAAACGCGTACGCACATCCGTCAGTAGGCGACAAAATTCGTCAGCAAACCCATCGTACAGGTCGGGTGGACGGTACAACACACCGGCAATAATATTTGTAGTAATGCACTTTATCAAGATGAATATACATTCCAGAAAAGAGGAAACAACAACTGGTACGGTAATAAGTTCTTGCTTCATGTGTGGAATAATAAATACTGGAGACGCTGCACTTACCAAATTGATTTTGGTCACTAGGTAAGCGATATATATATATATATATATATATATATATATATATATATATATATATATATATATATATATATATATTAATATACTTTCTGTGCGTTTTGCCCGCTGCAGAAATCAATCTCAGACCTAAATCACACCTAAACTCTAGGACGCATGCGCCGTCTGGGAACCTTACAGAAAACATAACATTGAGGCACTGGAAATGATCCAGCGAAAAGCTGTTTGGTTTACCATTACAAAATACCGCTCTACTGACTCCTCCACCACTCTCATGGCGCAACATAACATACAGACACTGGAAATACGAAGAAAAATTCAAAGATTGAAGTTACTTTTTTTAATCAAAAATAACACACTGTCCATGAGACCTGATCCATTTGTAAAGTCCACCACTGCACGCTCAACAAGAAATTATCACGCGGAATCCCTAACACCGTACAACGCTACAGTCAATGTTTTTAAATACTTTCTTTCCGTGCTCAATAACTCAATGTAAGTTACTCCCGCCTAATCTACTAACTAGTATTGATGCCTTTGATAAAATTGCTTGTTGATAGTTGCAGAGTTATTGTTTATTGTTCTTGCTATGTGTCGTTGTTTATATATTCTCTTTACAGCAATGTAAATGCCTGTGCTTTCTGCAGTTGTTATTGTCGTTCTCTCTTCATTTTGCCCCTCCTGCTAGGACCCATTTAGGGTATGCTGTATACTGTAAATAAATAAATAAATAAATAAATAATACTGCATACGAGGAGCTTGAGAAAAGCTGAGAACTTTGTCATTTACACTTTCAATCTAATTATAATATTTGAGAAGCCAATAATGAGGAATAGTTATTAAATTTGGCGAAATGTGCAACAATGGTCTTTGTATCTCCAAGCGACGGCGAACAACATTGGCTTAGTACTGTCCAGCTACGTGGCAGTTGCAGATTTTAAACCTTTGGCTTAAGTTAAGCGGGACCGCCGGTATGTATTAACAAGTCTCAGCACTCCATTAATTTTCTCTGTCATCGAGAACGGCGACTGAAATGGCCGTAATGTATATTATGCAGTGGAAGGCCATATGTGGCCAAAAGGGCAGGAAATTCGGTCTTCGCTTAAACATTTGTCATTTATAGGAGCCGAAAGCATTTTTCCGTTTTATTTGTTGTAAACCAAGGAATTCGGTGGTGGTGTTGCGCTGGACACCTTTTTTAAACGACCTCTCTTTTTAATCTCTAACCAAATGAAATGATCTGAATTAACTGCTGCAGCTAACAAACAATTCAAATGTAAGGGACAAGTAATAAGCTGTGAATTTTCTTTGCCCCTCTCATGCCTAGATTAACAAACAGCAGTGACCTAATTAAGTATCCCTACAAATCTGCTTGTGCATTTTTAAATGTTTCCTTGTCGAGCTGCCAATGACAGATGTGAGAGCCAATTAAGTCTCAATCTCTATGGATCGCAGTAATTAAACTTCCACAGGGTTTAATGTTATTGCCCCAAAGGTAGTCATTAACTTGAACGCAACGCAATTTAGATTTAAATATCCATGGGCCAAGTTGCTGTGGCGACGTTGTGAAGTCAATAGCGTCGTGAAAAAGTCTGCTTGCTTTCTGCTGAACTGACAGGGTACCTACTTACGTTGCGCAAAGACGTACCGGAAATTCAGATTCGTTCCCCAAGGAACGTTATACCAAATGCATTGGTCACTCCTCTCTCTTTCACAGGAGCAAGAAGAATCCACGAGGAACCAATTGAAACCCCATTAGGTGGTACCAATAGGCTCTCCGTATATATATATATATACGGAGAGCCTATTGGTACCACCTAATGGGGTTTCAATTGGTTCCTCGTGGATTCTTCTTGCTCCTGTGAAAGAGAGAGGAGTGACCAATGCATTTGGTATAACGTTCCTTGGGGAACGAATCTGGATTTCCGGTACGTCTTTGCGCAACGTAAGTAGGTACCCTGTCAGTTCAGCAGAAAGCAAGCAGACTTTTTCACGACGCTATTGACTTCACAACGTCGCCACAGCAACTTGGCCCATGGATATTTAAATCTAAATTGCGTTGCGTTCAAGTTAATGACTACCTTTGGGGCAATAACATTAAACCCTGTGGAAGTTTAATTACTGCGAGAAGAATCCACGAGGAACCAATTGAAACCCCATTAGGTGGTACCAATAGGCTCTCCGTATATATATATATATATATATATATATATATATATATATATATATATATATATATATATATATATATATCTATATATATACGGAAAGCCTATTCGTACCACCTAATGGGGTTTTAATTGGTTCCTCGTGGATACTTCTTGCTCCTTTGAAAGAGAGAATAGACAAAGAGGTAACCATATATATATTGTTGAATTTATTTCCGTTGTTATGCCATACATCACCCCATTATCAGGTATTTTCAAGTGGGCACACCTCTTAATTACTTTTTTTATTGTAGGCTGTTTGTGCAGCATCAGTTCACTTAATTTTTACTCAGGAACCAGTGACGTGAGGTGTTGTTCTCTAGTATTTGTGGTGAAATTTTTAAACGGCCTTATAAGGATGTGTGTGAACTTGTGTGCGCCTGAAATGTGATGAATGTTAGCTTTAATAATGAATATGTTCGAGGAATATATCTGTCTTGCCGCATTCTTAGACATCACAACTCCTGCATTCCTAATTTTACTATTGGCAAGATGTCAATGAAAAGTCAATAAAAGTTTATTGACATCAAACGTCGCTCTATACTTAAAGCTCTTTAAATTAAATCTTGGAGAGCTGCACATTGTCGTTGAACCCGCCTCACCCAACCAAAATAATAATAACAATAAGATAAAAAGGAGGTATTGTCAATAACTACCTTCAAAAATAATTTTGCAGGAGTCAATGACGCTTTAATTAAATGTCAATATTCTGGCAATATATAATTTATTTATATAAAAGTGTGTGAATGAAAAGACCTGGATTGGGAAGAATTGGGGATAAGAGTTAATGGAGAATACTTTAGTAGCTTGCGATTAGCTGATGATATTGCCTTGCTTAATAACTCAGGGGACCAACAGCAATGCATGCTCACAGACCTGGAGAGGCAAAGCTGAAGGGTGGTTCTAAAAATTATTCTGCAGAAAACTTAAGTAATGTTTAACAGTCTCGGAAGAGAACAGCAGTTTACGATAGGTAGTGAGGCACTGGAAGTGGTAAGGGAATACATCTACTTAGGACAGGTAGTGACTGCGGATCCGGATCATGAGACTGAAATGATACGAAGAATAAGAATGGCTGGGGTGCGTTTGGCAGGCATTCTCGTATCATGAACAGCAGGTTGCCATTATCCCTCAAGAGAAAAGTTTATAACAGCTGTGTCTTACCAGTTCTCACGTACGGGCCAGAAACCTGGAGGCTTACGAAAAGGGTTCTACTTAAACTGAGGACGACGCAACGAGCTATGGAAAGAAGAGTGATAGGTGTAACGTTAAGGGATAAGAAAAGAGCAGATTGGGTGAGGGAACAAACGCGAGTTAATGATATCTTAGTTGAAATCAAGAAAAAGAAATGGGCATGGGCAGGACACGTAATGAGGAGGGAAGATAACCGATGGTCATTAAGAGTTACAGAATGAATTCCAAGGGAAAGGAAGCGTAGCAGAGGGCGGCAGAAAGTTAGGTGGGCGGATAAGATTCAGAAATTTGTAGGGACAAAATGGCCATAATTAGGACAGGACTGGGGTAGTTGTAGAAGCATGGGAGAGGCCTTTGCCCTGCAGTGGGCGTAGCCAGGCTGATAATGATGATGATGATGATGATGATGATGATGATGATGATGAATGAAACGTAGAAGGCGCAGGATATGCAATACCACTGACATGCGGCTTCGTCTCGAGTGCATAATTTGCACTCTTGTAAAGACCGCGTTTATCTTGTTCCCGATTATCTTAATATCCTAAAGGCGAAGCAGTTCGAGAATACATTGCAGTATAATAGGCGTCGTGCTGGGCGGTGTCTACATACTCTGTTTTATTCGGTAGACTTTAATGGCGCAATAAAATATCAGCAGCAATTTCCAAAATCAGAGTCCTTAGTCGCATTCTAGATGTTTTTTTTTGGGGGGGGGGATGGGGGAGGTTAACCAAATTTTTTTTATACCAACTGCCATGGAATGACTGCTAAGTTGGTGTTACAAATCAAAACAGTCTTTTTCCAAAAAAAAATGAAACCAAATCCATCGATGCTTTATAGCTTCATTGATCCGCTCTCTTTGATTCTCTCTTTGCTGTACCAGCTTTGTCACTTATTCAAATCTTACGAGCTTTCATACCCACTCTGGTACTTCAGTGGCTCTGGCGTTGCGCTGCAGAGCTAAAGGTATAGGGTTCGATCCGTGCTAAGGCACCCAGATCTTGGTGGGGGCGAAATGCAAGAACGTTCGTGTACTTGTATTTCGATACACCTTAAAGATCTTGAGGTGGCCAAAATTTATCCAGAGTCCCCCACTACGGTGTGTCCCATAACTAGAGCGTGGTTTTGCCACATAAAATCCCAGAATTCAATTTTTTAGCAAACATTACTATCTCTCGGCAGGAATCTTCGGAGCTAATTGCCATTTATCTCGACACACGTGTGCCGAAGCCGACGAACGTCACAAAGAGGAAATGCTGCTTACGATAGAAAGCGTATACAGGAAATTAACAGGCGGGCACCTAACCCTCCTGCTCTTACTAGGAAATCTAGTTACAAAAATAAAGTAGTATAAAAAATTTTCAGATCGTTGACATTGCACAAGCGACTCCTCCACCATGTGACAGATTGCTCAACCGAGAAATATCGATGGTGACACTGTCGTCGCGAAGAAAAGCTCTCGTTCGGGCGCCGCCGCGTCGTGCCAAGCCGGGAACCCAGAAGCGACGATGCGCTGTCGGGCACCGGGCGCACCGAAGCATGCTCTCAATGCGGGCCGTCGACGGCATTCCGTAACGCCTCAGTGCTCACATCGCTTTCTTAAGGCCTTCACTGCTCCGCATAGCACGCGCCAGACAAGCAGTGTCGGCGGATTCTCGCGTAGCCAGCGCAGGCCTTCATCAGCGTACTTCACATAAAACCTGAAATTGAAATTGTAAGGCGTCCACTTCACATATAGATCCAACGTTACAGTCCTATATGATAAGAAAGAAAGGCATGTCCCTGTTTCCCGTTCACTTCATGTGCACGGCACACTGGGAATTGAGGAAGAGAAGGCGGCATGCCTTACACACTTATAACGGAGAGAAATATTCTCTCGTTGAGAAAAAGGGAAGAAATCCAAAACCTTTAACAACTCTTCAAACAAAGAAACGCGATGAACTAGCAAAAGCGTGTTAATAAAAAACAGAATACTTACCCCCGTTGACAGGACGCAGTCCTCCAAAGAGGAAAATAACGCAGCATGAATTTAGTGGTATACTATAACGCTGATGGTGTCGGTTCTACGTTCTTATGTTATTTGTCCTTCGTGTGCTGATGAGTTAGTATAATAGGTAGCCGAATGTTGCACCGTGAGCTCATAATTTTGATCTTCAAGGGATTACGCGTTCGATCTCCGTATGTTTTAATGGTAGAGAGAAATGAGCTGTTAAGGGCCGAGAGGCTAACCGGGAGACTTGATTTGATCATTTGTGTAACGTATTTTGTCGGCGCAAGGGCCAGATATGGCCAGAAAATGCCAAGGACGTTGTAATGAGTTGTCAATGCTACACGAATTCTGGTTCTAATGTGGCTGTGAAAGGACCTTACAGAAGATCTCCTGTAAAGTGTCTGAAAGATATACAGTGAACTCTCACTTCAGTGAACTTCAAGGGACCGAAAGGAATAGTTCACTTAACTGAAAGTTCACTAAACTGAATATTCACTAGACCAACATAAGACATGGCATACAGAGTCAAAAGTTTGAAAGTGCAATTCATGGAGCAATAGACAAGGCATCCATAGTGTTAGAAATGTGTGAAATGGAATTTGTACATATCAACAAGTACAAGGTACGTAACAGTTATAATGCTGCCTTTCTCACTTCGAAAAAAAATCCGTAATCTTCTTCTGCACTTGTACTTTTAAAGCACAGGAAGTAACAAAACTGTCCAAAGAGTCAATGTTTTTGTACACTTCATTTGGCACAGCTTGCTGTTGAGACACAAAGTCTCTCAACTTTCCAATGTACCCTACAAACTCAGCTAGAGTTATAGGCCTTGAAACTGGCTCGGCAGTTGCCTCTTCGTCTTCTTCGAAAGAAAGAGACGACGACCATTCCACAACTAGCCGGTCGGAAAAAAAAACACACCACGTGGTTTGTGGTGTGCCAGATCGCCGCTTTGCTCTGGCGGCGTTGTAAGCGCCAGCGAGGTTACCTTGTTCATGGCCTCCGAGATTACATGCTTGCTCGTTTTGTGCTGGCGATCTCGGAGGCCATGCCTCGTTGCAGTTCGTTTTTCACGCCGCAGCTTTGCCTCAGGGGCGCTGTTGCGCCAGCGACGTTACATTGCCGCTGGAGCGGTGGTTTGAAGAGAGAGGGCACCGGTTCTGATAGTAAAAATAAGCCCTGGTCCTCTGAGCGAGTTCGCTAAACTGAAAGATTGACTGTTCCGAAATTCGTTTAAGCGAAACATTTCTGCATAGCATCTATAAGAAAGCTGCCGGGGATTTTTAAAAAGTTTGTTATTCTGAAATATTCGATAAACCGATGTTCGTACAATTGAGAGTTTAGCGTAGTAGTTCTGCGGAAACCCGCAAGGAGGAGAGAAGTAATGAGTAAAGGGAAAATCAGACATCCACCCGTTCGTAGCAATTGCTACAAAGGAAACCCACACGGGTTCCTCGAAAGAAAACGCCTGATAGTTGAAGAAAAATTCGTCAAAAATTCATTGAGAGTTTACTGTATTTATTTACGCTATGACTGGATGGTGGTGAGGTACCGTGTGATTATAAAACATTCTGCGTAGAGATGGTGAATGGAAAAGTTAGAACTTTCTACGTCTATGATTTTTTTAAAAATCAACACTGCCTCATTAAGGGCCTTGAATGCAATTGCTCGTAGGCACATGCTGCACTAATGCTACTTTCCCAGCAACAGCCTCTGAGGGCAGGCTTCCGCTACGAATCACCTGGCGGGATAGGTCGCAAGAATATTGTTTTAAAAAACGTGTTGCAGATTTGTTGTCAAATGGTGCTTCTGAGCTAAGAAACAATATTGGGTGAAGTGGAGTGTGATGCCTGTGTGCATGTCTGAATTAATCTTTTTTATTTCTCCTGTGTTTCCGTACATCCTAGCAATACATGGACAGCAGTCAGATTCTCACCGCGCCTCCCACAAATAAGAGGTTCACCAACAGCCAGCAAGTAAGAGGGCGTTGCATAGATGCGCCCTATGTTTAGTCGACAGAAGAGGGCACCGGGTCGTGGTGCTTTCGATGTGGTTGGCAAATTTTTTTTTAATGTGGCTTAATTAAGCAAAACATGTTCGATGCTTTATCGTCCCGCATAAGCTGCCAATGGTTTCTCAGACTTTCGCTCAAAAAAAAAAAAAAGAAAGGCTTTAAGTCTGTTACAGGATTAGCTATATAAGAACGCTTGTGGGAAGGGAAACAACCACTTTGATATTCAATTGCGGGGGAGGGGTATGCGGAGACCATCAGTAGCAAGATCATTATGGGTAAAGACGCGTAACCATCATTAAGCATTCAGAGTAGTCAAGCTTGATCCCGTACTTTCGCGAATGCACAGTACTAAAACCTGTATTCGCGTCACGCTCACAACCCGTTTACACAGGGCTCTCTCGCTAAAGAATCGGCGACAACATTCAAGAACTCTCGGATACAGTATATGGGCTTCTTGTGCCAAGCTACAACTAATGACAATCCGGTAAAACTACGTAGATAACTAGCCATAATCTGGTGAAATCGGGTGCCACCAGGATTTCTTTCTCCTTCTCTCTGAAGGCGGCGCGCAGCTAAATTAAGACTCCAGTTTGAATAAAGCGGAATACGAAGAAGAAAACTCGAGCGTGTGACATTCTACTGTGAGCTATTCAGGTCGATCATGCAAATGTGCGCTGATACCTTTCATCCTCTCTGGCAGTGGTTAAGGAAACATTTCAGATTTCTTTTTAATATATTTTGTACGCATCTAAGTCTTAAATTTCTGCAATGGCGCGAACAAATGAAATTGAATGTTTGTTCGTTTTCAATTACTAAAGCCTTTCATAATTTACGTTTCTTGCTGCGACGTAGCGACGTGATGTTGGAAAATGAATTGGCTGTGAAGATAAGCACACAAAAGTATCTGCCACTGTTTATTGGGTGATGTGAAGCCACAGGCGTGAAAAAGAAAATTCAAATAGCGAAGTAGTGGTAAGATTTGCAGCAACTCATTCCAACTATTTATAGCCTTAATAGGCCGGCTGCTAATCAAATTTACAAAATAAAAAAAATAAAGAAAGAGAACTCACCACGCAAGAGCGCTTAGTTCTTCCAGAAGGCAACTGAGACTAGCAAGAAGCACGTGCAACCCAATAGCAGGCATTGTGGAACATGATTACCGGTGTCGATTTTGAAAGAACAGAGCTAGGTATGCGGAGGATAAACGCCAACTCTTCACTATGCGACAATGCTCATGACACAAATAAAAAGCAGTAAAACAGACCACCAGGCATCATCAGATGTGATCCCAGCTTCCGCGTGTCCAAATTCAATATCAATTTGCTCAGACAACGGTCTTCTTCTACTTTATATGAATGTGGTGCTGAAGCAAATGTCGCAATTTCGGGCATGCGTCAGTCTTTAGAGATGTTGGAGTATGCTACATACATCAGCCACGATCTCAAACCTATGATTTCAAAACGTGCTCTAGGCTACTAAAGAGCGACGTCGGTATGAACTGCGTGAGTGCGGCCCCTCAATAGCCGGGTGAGCATGAAATCGTGTAGTGTGCTCTCCTTTATGACTGTTGTCTTACAGTGCAGTGCTTTGTACTCCCGGCCCAAATGTTCATTGATGACATCCACGTATTTGAGCGCTTAGTCGATTCATAGTGGATGGCGACATTTTTAGGCTTCGTGACAGTAGTTCACATTATTGAGTAAAATCATCACAGCCTACTAGACAGTGCCGGTATTAAGGAAAAAATGTACTACTTTCCACTTCTATCTTTCTCTGTACTTTCATTTACCCTATAAGAGAAATAAATGAGATGCGAAAGGTGGGAGGTTAACCGGAATAGAAATGTTCAGTTTGCTACCCTACACTGGGAAGGGATAACTGGAAACCGAAATATAAAGGACTAACTTAGGCCGTTCTCCACATGTTTAATCACCAAATTCGGTGCTCCGTCCGTCTCCTTATCTAGTGTGTCTTGCTCTGCTACTCGTAATTTCTCCTGTTCGGCTATCGAATGACCTATGATGGACTCGCAAACTAGTAGTAGTTTGTAAGATAAGTTAAATCTGCAGTGCCGTGCCAGCCAGCTACTCGAGAGCTCGCTGCAAACGGGTTAGCGCTTACAATTTAAAAATTTTGCATTTGAAGAAAAGGGTGATAGATAATAGCTTCTGTCATAAGTACTACGAATTGCTGTTTTGCTTGCGCTTTGTCGATACCACGATAGGTAATCACTCGCAGCGTACACACGAGAGTGCGAAAATTTTCTTTTTATGTAGATTTGTTACGTCAATTGCAGCAAGACTGCTTACTACCCATTGCATGCATTCTATTAAATACTACGAGAACTGAAATAGGCACAGACACGCAAGCATAAGTAAAGGTTGTTCTAGAAGAAAAGAAGCGCCTGTAAACTGCCACCAGGAACTTCCTTTCAATTCTCTTGGAAGGTCCGCCGAAAAGCACTCTCAGCTCCTGTCTCTCGCGCACTTCACTGACACAAGAAAGGACCCCGTAGCGAAGAAAAATCAAGAAAGCGTGTCTGTCTTTTTTTTTCTCCTTTTCTCAAGAAAAGAAAGAAAGACAGACCCGCTTCTGCGTGAATCATTTCGCTTTCTTTCGTCATCTACTGCGATGGTTTCCGTTCGCATTTTCAGGGCATCGAGTTATTCGCGTGCTGTCGAGTAAGTGTGAGCGCGCAGGCTTCGCATACAAACAAATCCCAGCAACCCTCGAGCAGTTCTCGGACTTCGCCCAATACCGCATTCGCGCAAACGTCGACTGCAAGGCACACCAACCCCGCGCACAGCGCCAAACCATGGGCGCCAATGCAGGCTCTGAAGAAGTGGCAAGCGTACTGGAGCAAACTGCATCCTTCGACGTGCAAGATTCGAAATGGATATCGAACGTGCCTACCACCCTGCACGCTTGAAGAGAGATGGAGCTGGAAAAAAAAAGCTGGCGGAAACTCACACAACATTTTATCAAAGAGGAAATAGCGATATAGAAAGGAAAATACAAGAAGAAGCTACCGAGACGCTTCCGCAGACGTTACACGAACAAAGAAAAGCGACCGGAGAGATTTCCCTGGAGCTGCGAGCGGACCCCCTTTTCTTGTGGTCACCGCTGGCGACGTAATAGAAGGGCACCTCTCGACCCGGAGTGAATCCACGAGGATTGCGGCGAACGGCCACATCACGCCTGTCCGATTGATTACGGTCGGCTACCAGGCAATCGCTCGACAGGCGCAGCCTCTTCGACCTGCCTTCCGCAATCCCCGAGGCTCTACGTGGAGAGAGTTCCAGCGTTGAATAACTGTCTTATCACCCAGGCTTCTGGTGTTGTACTTACCTTCGTCGCCATTACCACGTGGTGGGGCCAACAATTATTGTCACGGCTTCCCCACCTGTATGCCAGTATTCCTGTATCTGCTACACTATACAGGGTCACTGGCGCGTACGTAGCGTATACAGGGGCACTATTGCGCGCGTGTTAAGAAGGCCTCCGCACGTAGAAAGCCCACCGCATCCTTTACGGGAACGCTATTCTGGTTGCTTGATTCACGTCGAAATAATACGGGGTGATCGTTTTTAGTTTGCCGGATGTTCGTTTTATAGTCGCCTGTGGCCGATTACTCTACTAGCTAGATTACACTACTAGCTGGAGAAATCGAAACCCATGGTCATCAAAATAATAAAACCTGACTGACTAACTTCTTAATTAATTACTTTACGCCACGTACTGCAAGTTACGAATTGTAGCCGGCGAGTTTGCAAGACGTATCCAGTTGAAATGAATCTCGTGGATGACACCAATCTCGAGATGTTATTTCCCAACGTGTGGGAGGGAAAACATGGGAGTTCCAGTCACTTTTGGGCTTCACTGCATAAAAGAGCGTTTTGGTAAAAAAATAAGTGGAACAACAATGCATCTTTACCTCGTGTTTGATCGCGTATATCTCCAAACCAGTGTCCGCCTGAAAATTTTGGCCAAGTGGATGCACCTAGGAAACTAACCGGCTATAATTCGGAAATTGCAACATGTGCCGTAAAGTAATTAAGGAAACGGTACTTGGTGATTTTTTGTTACTTAAATAACTGCTTCGATCTCTTTTGCAAATACTGTCCGCTTCTCTGAATAATCCAGTTAAGGAATACAATACAGTTATCTGCAACAAGAGACGTTTTTTTTTACTTTTTGAAATTTCGCGAAACGTAAAAATTATCCCCCGTATATTTGCCGCTATAGTCGCTTCGTGGCACAAAGAAAAATAAAAATAAACGGAAACGGAAAAACTTTGCGAACGCAGACGACGCTGTTTAGAGGGATGCTGAAGAGCGAACCTTCAGTCATTTAATATTGGTCAGTCAACAAATCCTCAAAAAAATTTTTTTATTCAATCGGCATGTTAGGTCCGGATCCCATGAGTTACTCCCACCCCCCCTCCCGCCCTCAGTAATGTTCAGTTGTTCAATCGGCAAAAAAGGGCTCATCGAAAAAAAATTTATTCTGTGGTTTTTTGTGCCAAAAACACGACATGATTATGAGACATGACATGGTGGGGAACTCCGGATTAATTTTGACAACCTGACCTTCTTTAACCTGCACCCAATGTACGGTGCACGGAAAAGGGCTCATTGGTACCGCGTCAAGGAAAGCTCGAGCTTCATCGCCTTACGTCTGTGTTAGCCTACGTCACTAATATTACAATGTTTCCGCGTGTTTGGATCACTTTACTGCATAAAAAATTTGTCTAAACTTGCCGAGACGAGTTTTTTGCGCATTTCCAATGCATTTCCTTATTTCTAATGAACGGTATCGAGACCGAAGTATAGAGAGAAACAATAGTTAGCGATGGCTATGAGTTTTTCGTCAGTAATGCCCGCCATAAAGTAAAGGCAGCTCAGTATGAATGTCGAGGTACCATACGCACCCTATGTGAAGACTTCACGCACGATGTCGAGGAAACATTACGTATGGACTAATTGTACTGGTGGCTGCCACAGGACGGTAGAATTCTTTCTCACTGTAAACATTTACGTAATTATCCGCGGCGGCATGTCTCATTGCTTACATGTTAAAACACTTTCGAAAGCACGCCAAGGCGCAGTGAAGGCGCGTTTAGTACGTGTTTCAATCCGTTGTAATCTAGCCGTGCCAGACGAGCGCTATGGCCGAGTGAATGTCCTTGAAAACGCATCTGGTGATGTACTTTCACCGGCACTATTGAGACCGATATAGCACCCTCGGAGCGGCTCCATAGCTCTGGCTACGCCTCCACCGCTTCCTCTGATTCATTACGCCGTCACGCATGCATTGCGTAGCGTGAGTGTTTAGACCAAGTGGGTGAGTCATGCGTGTCGCCGAAGGCACGGAACGCTAACATTTGTCTCGCCGAGGCACCGCCATGTATCGCATCTTGGAAGCTTACGGACCTACTGAGACATACTTAGACTGTAAACAAGCTATCTCCACTGAAGGGCGTTCACTTCCTCTTTAGAAATTATGAGCGAACATCTCCATCGCCCAAACAAGTTTTGAACGCCGAATGACTTGAGCGGGTATTAAAGAGGTGCAAATTCTTGTGAAAACTGCCAGAATTGCTTTAAATGATTTCACGATGCCAAGTTATGCAGCACCGCCAGGTCAAATAACGTAGCGAGTAGATACACTGACAGCTTACATTACCTTCTTCGATCACTGGTATTCACTGCAAGCATTCATCTTCCTATGAACTTCTATCTTGTATGAAGAAGCCGGTGATATACGAAAGCCACCTGGCTCGCGCAGACTAATGAAAGTGGAGACCGACAGGTGCAGTGGTATATCACGGTAGAGCAGACGGACGCACCCCCCCCCCCCCCCTTCCCCGCTCCCCCATCCCCTGAAAGTCAAGCCTAATTTCGTGACCAGAATATCGCGCCACGCTCGAATAGTTTGCGGCGTTCTTCCTCGGCTAACCGCGCGCGCCCGAACCCACTTGCCGGCTGCAGTCGTCAATCGTGGCCGCGCGTTCAATTTCGCTCGCCGCCGGTTCCCCGAGGGACACCGGAGCGCTTCGTATTCTTTGCCGTGCTCGTCTATATGGTATTTTACTGTCTTTTCCTTGCGCCCACTATTTCAGGGGCCGCCATTCCGGATCCACACCACGCTTTTTCACACAGATCTTCTTGTCGATACCTTCAGCTTCCGACATTTCGTCTCGGGTTTCATAGTCATGAGGTCCTTTATCGTGAACTTTTTCGTGGTTGTTTTTTACTAAAGACATTGCTGTTAGGCATACCCGAGATTCACGTTCTTTATTCTTCAATTTACCGCAGGAACTGCAGGAAGTTTCGCAATTTCATCACTCAATCATTAGAGAGTCAGTTTGCACGGAGCGCTGATTTGGATACGTCTGAAACCCTTGTCGATATTGGCGTTATGATTCTTGTACGCCTCTGTTTAGGCATTCTCATACTGCGCACTAACAACTTTTCGTCAATTTATTTTTGATGAGAGTCAACTTTTTAGCCTGGTTTCTTTGTAGTGGTTTTCTTTTGAGTTGTGAACCGATGGACTACCGAACAAACATAGGAATGCGTAAACGCAAGCAAACACTGGCATGGCAGTTTTTATCCCCTGCTGTCCTCTACTCGCTCCTCCCTTTTTTATTGTCCTTTCCAGTACCTCTTCGTTATTTATTTACATTTTTCATGACGCTTTGCTTGAAGTTTATCTGTCAGGGTAGGAACAGACTATTCTGTCCATACAGATGTAGAATGTAGACTGCTTTTGTTTGCCTCGCATTTTGTTCTTTTTTTATGTTGGCCGCACACTCAATCCATAAATGATGGTACACGCATCTGAAACTTTAAAGACTACACGTATGAAACTGATCAAATCGAAACCCAGTCTCAAGCTCCAGGAATTCTGGAGCTCTGAAACTAAGTGATTACTCAATACTTCTTTTTCTTTTTCTCGTTTTGCTAGGGTAGCTCACGCGCTACTTGGCCATGTTTTTGTATTTGCCCGCACGTTGGACAACATGGTAGCTCCGAAACAGCGAGTATTCCGTAAAATGAAATGTGATACCTGGTTGGCACCCAGTTCTTCGGAACATACGGGCTCTAATCGATTTGTGACAACAGGCGTGAGCGAAAGATTGTAGTTAGTATCATAGCAATGTTTTCAGCGAAGAGTTTCAATTATCAACAACTTCAGTTGTAATAAAGTACTCAACCTAGCAACAGCTACGTTTTTAGTGCCGAAGAAAATAAAAGATTATGCAATACTAATTCATTGAATGTATAATTAATTAGAAATTAGTCAAACTTGACAATTAGTGAATACGGTTTTTCAGTTCTCAAAGCATATATATACATTAGGCATATCAAAATTAAAGATATAGTTGGTTTCTGAATATCCGTCCGAAGCGATACGGCAAAATTCATTGGCCTTGTACTTCCCAGAAACTTCCCCAACCGCTGCGGCACAAAACCATCGAATGTACAAATGTTTTGTGTGGTATATTTTGCGGAATAATATATCAGAACTGGTTGTACTATTGGAATTCGTACCAAGTGTACATGGTTTCAGCCCTGACAGACCTAGCATAGCTACTGAAATTTGTTTTCTGCAGCAGTACGCTGGCTTTTAGTGCGGATATTTTATGCAGTTTGAGGAATAACTAATTAATATGAATGTTTCTGCTACACAACGCCACCTATTATCTCTCCCTAAGCAAAAAAAAAAAGAGGCTGTAAAGATTGATCTGTTCTGCATAGTTTAAAAATAGTATACAAAGTTGTCGTTGAAACGCATGGTATTAGCGAAGATGGTCTCTCAAACTGGAGTAACTCTTAAACAAAGGAATCGCGACTGTGGTGCCTGACTTGCTTCCCTTTCTATTACCGCGTGGCTTGCCTCGACCTTCTAAACATTTGAAACTTCGACTGTGAGGGGAACATTGACTTATTCGGCACGTGTGGCCAGTTGATGAACTCAGCAGCGGCGAGGACATTTGTGAATGTCCTCACCACAAGATGGCGCTCTCGACTCGTGAACCCGAAAAACCCTCTATCTTGGAAAGTATCGACACTTTCCTCCGCGCCGCGCGCGTTCCTCCTCCATTTCTCCTCTAATCTTTCTCTCCCACGGGCGCACGCGTTGCGCACGGCACACTTTTTGTGCCAGCGGCCACCGGGCCCCACGACAAAATCAGCGGACGCGCTCGTTGTTTCAGCTGCTGGAAGCGTTATTGTGGAATTCGCCGCCTAATGGCATGGTCGCGAAGATGAATATGTCCGAAGACTCGGAGATAAACTAGTGGAAGCGCTCTGAAAAAGTCACAGTTTCGCCCGAAGGGCGCAGCATCGACTGCGATAGCAAATCGACTGCGAAAGCTATACGAAGTTAGGATATTAGTTTTATCGGTGGTGTAAACTTAGAAAGATTCGCTTACTAACTGCATCAACAAGCATGGTGTCAGCGCGCACAAGCAAACATGGACAAATCATACTCTTTGAGCGCGGACACCCGCTGTAAAGTGCTGGATGCTGGTGTAAGCAAGCGCGGCAGCAGTAGCGAGCGAAGTGACCTTCGTGCGGTCTTTCGCTTCAGCGTAAGAGCGGCAAGAACGCTGCGCACGCAAAGTATGAGCCGTTTCTAGACCCGCTTGAAGATGCGGCGCGCGTGGCCGTGCGCGGTCCATCAAAGTACACACTTGGCAGAGTTGAAGCCCTGCCCCTTCCTCCGGCGCTGCCTCCCCGCGGTACTCCGTATATGGCGCGCGAGAATGAGCCGCCGTGATCATCATTTCCCCTTGCGCCCGGTCGCAAAATGCGCAGTTGCTGTCGAAGCACAACGTCGCCCCCCTTCTCTGCCTCCGTCCCATCACCCCACGGCCTGTCGCGCGACGGAAGACGGCGCGTTTGCTCTCCGTTTGTTCCCTCGCGTGCGCCAGATTGAGCCGCGATTGCCCGCTTTCCTCGCGTGCTTTCACTTGCACATACAGAATACTACGTGCGGATACTGTTGTAACCCTTGGCCCTTACACGGAACATCACGGCGACGGCAATGGCGACGGCGAAAATGCGCCTGGAGTGTACATGTGACTGTCATCCTAATAACATTGCTATCGATCGAGATAGTTCAGCGGCTTGCTCTCCATGGCCGCGCGGCCTTGGCCATCCATGGCGCGGTATGCAGAAAATATAGGCAGTGCAGACAATTCATGTGTTCATTTCATAAGCGTGGCTTCAAAAAAACTGAACTTGTGTGAAAAATCAACAAAGGAAGCAATGCACGCGCTTAAACTTCACTTACGTCGCTTGATAAGAAACGAAGAGCTTGCAACATGTACAGTTTACCAGAATTATGGGGCCTTCTATTTTCTAATTCTATGACAACACGCGAAAAAATCACGCCAGTTACGTGATTTTCTTTGTGTTCCCGACTGCTGACTGCACAGTAGATGCCCGCATTACTGTAAGTAGCTGTTAAGTGGTATTTTTCTTTTATTCGGAACGTCACAGACAGAAGGGTGGGCACCAAAGCATGCGTTTTAAAGATCAGGCCACATTCTCAGATACATGTATGTAAACATACCAAGAGCAAGAAGTATCCCGCTTTAATGGCTTCCCAAGTGCTATACAATTAAGTTATGAAGGAAAACGAGACGCATTTATTTAGCAGAATGCTGAGTATCAGACAACTTTGTAAAGGATATAGGGCTTTAAAATAATGCGAACACGAAAAGAACTCTATCATGACGCGAACAGTTAGACAAAAAGTGTTAGCGACATGTGTTACCCGCGCTTAACGTGCTGTGCACATCGTGAAGAGTAAAACATCATTTGGGCCTAATTTGTACATAATTCTGAACTTAAGCTTTCCCCGCAAACACCTAAGACGGACCACAAAAGGAAGATACGACACACATTGGCGCTGACTTCCCTTCGTGGTTCGTCTTACGAGTTTGCGATGTAAGTTTAAGTACAGCGTGATGAATTTGGCTAAGAGATTGGCTTGCAAAAATTATAAATATTTTCGTGTAACTTTGCCTACTAGTACTAAGTGCAGTGCTTGCCTCGCAAAAAGAATGGCGTCTCTCCCAGGGGCGAAGTCTTTTCTTCCGATGTTGTGCAGCCATTGTTCTCACTGTACGAAGTCCCATATTTCTCAGGGGATTGTGAACAACGCTAGTCCTTTTTCTCGTATGCTGTTGCATTGAAGAGCGCCGCAGCCAGGCATTCTTCCGGCAAACGAAGCTCACTTGCGAAACGCACGTGCGCTGTGGCAGCGCGATCAACACGTGGCATACGAATGGTGGCCAGAAAAAAAAGATGAAAGTAGCCAAAACAAGCTTCATGACGTCTCCTTCACGTGAGGGCCAGTTGATAAGGCAATTTCGTGCGCCGCAGCCAATCAGCGCGCGGGAAGTGCCAGCGCGGCGAGAGCAAAGAGGAAAGAGAGGAGGACAGCGGCGCGGGTGAGGGTGCAGCGGCAAAGCTCTGGACTGTCGGTACTTTTCAGAATAAAGGGGTTTCGGTGAGCGCTAGTTCCCTTGTATACGCTCCCAACGGAGGAAGGAAACTAAGGAGAGGCCCTACCCCCTCCGCGCGCTAAGAGAAAAGTGTGGCGAAAATGACGTAGTAGGTTCTCATTTTAGAGCGCAGCTCTTTGGCGTCCGTTCCTGGGTTTCGCGTCGTCGTCGGCGTTGTCGTCGGCCTCGTAACCAGCTCCGCCCCCCTTTCATCCCCCCAGCGCTAGCAGCGACCGACTGATACCGCTGGATGCCGCTGACGCCGCTAGAGAGTCAAGATAACGTGACTGCATAGAACACCGTCGCCGCCATGCAGAAAGAGGAGGAAAGGGTCCCCCCCCCCTGTTCTTGTGTGGCGGATAGGGTGCTCTTCAGTTGCCGACGCGCCGGTTATTTCACGTAGGCCCCGGCACGTCGACGAATACGTGACCACCTTCCCACGGCTAGACCTGGTTCTTAGCGCTGCGGAAGCGAGGGTATCATATTGTTTGTGTCGGCATCGGCGGCGTTGTCCCTGAAACCAACTCCGCAGCTGGGGTTGACTCACTATCGGCGTCAGCGGCATCAGTCAGTCGCTTATCCTCCCTTTATCGTGTTGTCCGCTTGCTGCGCGCGCTTCTGCCCCCATCGTTTGCCGCTGGGTGTACACGCCGCCCCCCTCCCCCCTCTTCCTGCGAGTCTCCGGTTGTCAAAGCGCCGGCTCGAACTTAATTCCTTTCTTCGCTCCTCCTCCAATGCAACCCCTGTGCGGTGGCAATCAGAGAGCCAGATCGGTGGCGGCGGATCTGTATATGTGCACCGCCCGAGCCGAAATTGCCGCTGCCGTTCGCCCTGTGCGGTGGCAATCAGAGAGCCAGATCGGTGGCGGCGGATCTGTATATGTGCACCGCCCGAGCCGAAATTGCCGCTGCCGTTCGCCACTGCGAAATTATCTGCCAGTTCTTTCTGAGCCATGAGCGAGACGACCGATGGAAGTCCTCCGTCTGCTGCTGCTGCTGCTGCTGCTAAACGAGCTGCCAGAGCAGAGGCCCAGCGCCGTCGCCGTCAGAATCCAGAGGTGCGTGCCGCCGAAGCAGAAGCTTACCGTCGCCGCCGTCGAGATGATCCAGGAGTACGGGAAATATAAAAAAATAAAAAAAAATTCTGTGATAGCGCATACATGTGTTGCTCGATTTCTTTGCCTCAATCTATCGAAAAGGTGAAACAGCTTATTTGCTGCGCTCAAATTTCGCATTAGGAAGTAACGTAATCGTCGGTAATTTTTTTTTGCTGCTTTTAAATTTTTTTGCTGTATGGCCACGCCTTTTGGGCCACAATGGCGGCGTTGTTATGGTTTTGAGCGCTCACACGTGTTGCTCTGGTAGGTTTTGTGCCATGGAAAAGGCGCTGTGTGGGCGGGTTTGCGTTAGTCACCGTGTCTTGTTGCGGTGTGTTACCTGCACCGTGCTCTGCCGGATGTTGCGCGAGCGCGCGCGCTCCGCGCGCGACACCACGCGCAGCACGGCGTGGTTTCGCGAAAAATGTAAACAAGAGAGGAGGGTGGCCCAAGAGGCGGAGCATCGCCATGAGCAACGCCAACTTCCGGCTTCACTTTTGCTTCACAAAGAGTGACGTCAGGGCCTCTCCTTAGTTTCCTTCCTCCGTGACGCTCCCAAAGGAGCAGAATTGCGCCTGCCATTTTCTTTGGCCGAGCGCCATCATGTGATCTAAAGTGACGTCAAGTGTTCCCCTGCGCTGCAGATAAGGCAGCATCACTGACGTGACTCCGACTTTTCGTTAGCTTTAATGTCATGAACATCACAATCCGCCGTAGCCGTAACACGCGTGGCATGACATGAATGACATGAAATGTAGTGCAATCACAGTAGGACACACATGGCGTGACAAGACTGCCATTACATGCATGTCACTCATAACATGAACCAAGCGCATGAGACGTTCTGTTTGACATGTCATGACCCCGCCGTGGTGACCTAATGACTTCGGCGTTGCGCTGCCAAGCCCGAGGGTGAGGGATTACCAATGATTTTTTATCCTTAAAGGTTAATAAATTTATGGTGGGGCTTCGGAAAAATGTTGCTCCTTGGCAACCTCACTAGCCCAAAGACCCATATGGAGCAGCAAATAGAGGGCAAAATACATTCAACTAATAATTAAAGAAAAAACAATAATGAAGAAAGAAGAGGTATAAAACTTGATTATGAACGTTTAGTCTGGTATTTTTACAGTTTGTATGAAACGAACACAAACGAAGCTCGGCAACGACAGCTTACCTCAAAATATTGTAGCACTACAACATTTCAGAACTATATACAACCAACACACGACAGTGCATTGGTTACAGTGGAAACAACCAAATATTAAAAATACAGAAATGTAATAGCGTAAGTCATATTGATACATAATTAGAATGGTCAGATTCCGGCGGCGGCCGCCACATGTCTAAGGGCGCGAAAAGCAGACGCGCTCATGTACAGCCCAGGTGCACGTTACAAAAAGCCCAGGTCGTCAAAATTAATCTCGAGTCCGCCACTAAACGGCCCTCATAATCATATCGTGCTTTTCACTTGTTAAACCACAGAATTATTTTTTATGTCATGACACGCATGCGTGACATGGCATGACACGACAAGAGTGACACGCATTTATGACATGCCATGAAATGCAAGACACAAATTACATGCACACATGGCAGCACGTGTATGACATGACTTACATGGCATGTGTTGAAATATGAGCATGAATGACAAGCATGACAACGACCACATAACAAGTGGCCCAAGCTTGCAATGCATGTTATGTTATTAATGACGTTGCATAAATAACAGGACAAAAATGCATGCCATGTAATTCATATCATCTTTTATGCTAATCATGTCATGACAGCATGTCATGTCCTTCCTGTCATAATATACATATTAAGGCTTAAGCCTTTAGTGGTTCATGAGTGTCCGGGCGCAGCCCGTGGCGGCGTCAGGAAAGTGGTTGTGACCGGCGAGGGGAGCAAGAGGAGGCGAAACGCCAGTAGTGCTGAGCGAGTCGGCGCGTGGCGGTTCGCGCACATCGGCGACAAACCTTGCAGCCATGTGGCTGTGATTGCATCCCATGCTCGCGGCCACAGCGGCGTCCGTTCGCAGAACAGTTCAGACAAGAGCAACAGAGGCAGTCATAGATAGGCATTCGCCTATCGCAGTTTAGCTCAGCAAAGTGCCCATAGATATTTATTAGGTCATGGATGCACTTCATAACATGCCATCCGTGTAATTATTGTCATGTTATTCATGTCCTGCATGTGATACGTATTCTCATATGATGCAGTTGCACAAATGACCATGATAGCATCAAGGCGGCTTAAGAGTACGGACGGACGGACAGACAGACAGACAGACTCAACATGTCTAAAATAGACAAAAATACTTCGCTTTAGTTTAGCTTGAGGCAGGAGCTTATGAAGCTATACCAAGTTGGGCTCCTGCATGTGCGCTGACGGCCTTTTCCACATAGCGCTGGAACAACACACGGCAGAAGTATGCGCAACTATCCTCCCTTTGGGAGAATGTACAGGAGTACTTGTAAACGCCTGTATGAGAGCACAGTTGCCGATAACTAACGCAAGTGGAATATCTAGAACACCTTGAAATCACAATTTGCGATTCTTGAGCTCATTAAACGGCTATTGCAGTATTTGCAAGTTCAGAACTTGGTTCTTACATATTTGCAGTAGTCAATTACTATTTATAAGGCTGTATCGCATTGTATATTCTATTAATTAGGAATCCGTTTTATTTCCGGGCTAACTCTGATTTCCCTGTTCAAATAAATGTAAAACACACAAATGCGTTTTACATGTATCCTCTGTACATGTCGCCAGTGCCCAGATCTGAATGAAATTTGTTGAATCTGGGAGACGAGGTTTCATTCTAGTGACTCTAGAAAGCAGAATATTGACTTAGGGTCCGGTATTTTGGCTACAAATTGGGCACGATTAGTAATTTTAGAAATATTGAAGCGCGTAGTTCAAATAAGTGTGATGCTGCACTAAAATAGATGTTGCAGTTCTGTAAACGCTTCCATTCGAGCATCTACAGCGGACAACTCTGACATATGAATTTATAGTTTACGTGAAAGTGTTACGTTTAAGAGAGCTTTGTTAATGTCACACTCACAAATTACGATACATATCAGATCGCTGCATAATACATCAATTTTGTGTGCTTTAAATGCAATATTAGATGCAATTTACAAAATTGCAATATTTCTGAGTTACAGAATTGTAAACTTAGTACTTGAGATTTCTGAAAAATTACGCAATTTTCGACAAAAATCTGAAAAAAATTACAGCCCCCCCCAAAAAAAAAGATCGCCCTGCTATCATCACTAGATCTTAACTTTTTTTTTTAAATACAGCAAGCCTAATCAACATCGGTTTACTGGTTGATAAGAAAAACGCTTTCTGCGTTCCCATGTAATTAGATATGAGCTCCTGAGCTAAACCTTCAAATCATGTTTATTTTTTATTTTATTTTTCAAATAACGTGTGGAAGGAAGCCCGAACAAAATGTGGAAACTAGTCCACTTGACGAGGGTTCGGGCCCCCTTTTACAAGGCACAGCGAAGGTGACGAATAGACAGGCAAGCAATAGAATCAAGTATACAGAACAAGATAATAACTTGTGCGCAATAACACAGGCGTACAAATGAGAAGAAACATAACCTTATCAACATATAAGTAAATTTTAAATTTCTTTCGAAGATATTATTCGGCATGTACAAAAAATGTGCGGAGTCTTGCTTTACTACTATTTTCTATCGTTAGTGTCTGTTTGTGTAGATAACTTATTAGCATAGGAAGAGAACAGTGAAGCATTTGCTCCCCATAGGATGTTATCGAAAATGGTATTTTCCAAAGCTCCGTGCTACGAGTGTGATATAACAGCATCCGATTCGTCAGATCTGCAAGGGAAGCTAATAAATTTCCAGGATTGTTGATGCTTTGTTTATATCTTATCGCCAGATGATATGCGTAAAGATTGCGTTTAGTATCAGTAGAGTGGTTTAGTTTGAGTAAAGTGGTTTAGTATGAGCGAGGTAATCTGCATTGGCTAAATGTCGAAGAGCGTTCTTTTGGAGTACGAGTATACGATTTAAGTTCGTTGTTGTGGTTATCTCCCTGACAAGGACACAGTAACTAAGATGCGCTTCCTTTTTAAGTGCTTAGATAGGTAATTTCTGTGGTGACTGCACCCTGTAATAGTATGAAGTTGAGCATGAACTATGCGGTAGCTGGCCCGTGCCGTCTTCCAACTTTCCCACGCTTGCGACGTGGTTGTAGGGAGGACCTTGCTCTCGTCGAGAACTAGTACAGGATTTAATCACAATATTTACATTAAAACAGCAGATACATTTCAACAGCCTAGCATGACTGCAAAAAGGACCACGAAGCTCCCACCACGAAGCACACAGCACACGAGCAAAAAGCTCCAAGCACCACTTGTCGAGCACACAGCTGCTTAAAAACACCTCCCTAGATCCCTAGGTGAGGGAAAACTGCTGTCCAACCTTCGTCCAAACGGACTGTTCCCAGTCGTTGGAGGCGTAGTCGACCCGCCTTTGAGGGAGAGGGCTCGCACACTCACATACGCACTTTGGATTCCCAGAACCCACCGAGTTGAGCGGGTCCTCGTAGCCAGGTCGTCACGCTTGACCCCAGCCGGCGCCTCTTAATTCCAGTGCTGACTTCGCCGGTAGCCGCCACGACTTCAGCAGACTGTGACAAATTCTGGAGCCCGCGAAAACGCACCACAAAACACCCTTTTTCGAGAAGCTCTCTTGATTCAAATAGACCATGAAGGTGACAGCGAACCAAGTAACAATACACGGTCCGTCAAACGTGGCTTGACTTGCTGGCGCCGTCCACTCGTCGAAGGAAGCGCATGGTTGATTAACTTTGCTATGTTCTCCAATTTTCCGAAGGAGGTACATGGTTGGTTAACCTGTCTAGCGCCGCCGGTTCTCTGAAGGACGCCACCTCCGCAGAGCGATCGAAATTACTACAGCGGGCCGAGAAAGGTTCGCAGGTAAGTACCCCCTGCAGGCCGATCGTAAGAACCCGTTGATAGAAACAATTAATACTAGGGAGTTATAGCTTTTCCATAAACTTGCCGTCATTTAAGAAATACTTAGTTCCTGGAGACGTAAGGTTGAGCGCCGAGGTTGATGACGCCACCTGGTGGCGCAGAGTTTAAGCAGAGATGACACAGAACTGCTACTATAGGAACCAGGCATATTATATTTAAATGGTGGTGTAAAGCGTCGCAAGCGGCATAATTGTTAACATGCAGCCTTTTTTATTCATTTATTTTTTCACAGGAGCACCCGTGTAACACCAAAAAGTCTCTGAGCTGTTGTAGTTGAGCAAAGCCTCACAGGACTTCGCTACGAAAGCTGAGCGATTTGAAGCCACAATAAATATGAGCTGATGCGTGGAATGTGAAAAGGAGTAATAGCGTCAACCCTAACGTTCGCGAATGATATTCTGCGCTTTAGATCAGACATCGTGTCGGGCTTGGATGTTTACCAAATATCGGTAGGCCGGTTGGATTTGGGGGTCCGCGTTAAAACCACAAATGTGGCAGTGCGAGGTGACATAAGTTGGGCCGTAATTACATAATATTTTATGTTGGTGACATAATGAAATATTGAAGTGCAAATATTCCTAGCTCGAAAGCATGGGCACAGAATGGAGGAAGAGGTCATGAAAGCTGGCAAATAAGTACAGGGTACTTGGAAGTGTGTATTGACAACCAGGAGTCATAAAAATTAACTGGGTGAAACCGACTGTAAATTGAATGCAAAGGAAGGAAACAAACAAGACCATGGAGATATACAAGTATAGCAAAATATAAATCAAAAAGGAAAATCTGAATAATAAAATAAATGACAGTGCCTCGCTATTTTAGGCTCGAGCTGGTTGCCCAAGGACACAAACATACCGAAACAAATATTCGCGACAAGGTGAGGCCTGCTCCGGCAAACATGCGGAGGCCACTCGACCCATCCTAATGGAATGTAAATATTCCCTCAAAGTAAACGTTCACCTTCTAGGAGCGCTGGGATTCAAAGCGGATGGAAGTAATAATCGGTCAGCCGTCGATATAAGAAAGATACATTTAGAGCACTGGTGGAAAAACATGAAAGAGACATATTGATTTAACAGCATCTGTTTCAGGCATAGGTAACGGTGCAAGGTCGATATAGAGGTTGAAGGAGGAGAGAAAAATTAAGACCTCCACCTCCTCCTCCACCAAAATGTTACGTGTAGAAAGACACAGATTAAAGAGGCTATATACAGGCTATTTACACTGGAGACAGATCGCCAGGCCGACACTCGCTCGCGCCAAGGGCACAGACCCCCTTCGTCGTCGTCCTCGCGGCGGCTCGTCCCTTGAGCATCGCTCGATGATATCGTAATAATATGTAGGCAAAATGCTAGACTGATAGGAATGTATAGATTACATGATTAGTTCCAGCAAACTAGGTGACTGTTCATCACCACCCCGTTTCAAAGGGAATGCCAATAAATCATCATCTGTATTTCACATCACCGGTAACTCAGTGCTCCGTCAAATTCTTTTCTGCAGCCGGCACTACTCACGTATCTTTTTTTGCTGTTAATATGTATTCAACTCAGTGCAACATTTTCTTTTTCCTAATTATTACCTCACCTTTTCTAATCCTAAATTTCGGGAGGCTAGGTAGACGTTAGACTAACCCGGTGGATAATGCTATCAGATTGTTCAATTTTCACAGGAAATATAGAAGTGAACTTTACTCAGCTGCAGTGACTCAGTCACTAGTGCAGGGGGCACGAAAGGTGAGATATTGCTATGCTCTTCAGAAATTAAGAGGCTCAAATAGCCATGTGAATAGCTGTCATTATACAATTTTTCGTTTATATTATACCATTGTACAATTTTATTTTTATATTTGTAAGGTTTCAATTTCACAGAAACGAACGGCCAAGCACATACTATGATTTATATTCCAAGAAATACAAGTAACAAGCTACGCGAGCATTATAGAGACCCGGAATGCTTATACATGTAGGAATATATTCTCGTGCGCATCAGCTTTAGTCAAACTTATTAGCAAACTCAGCAGCTATAAGCGACTACCTAACATATAAAAATAGCGAAATTATTTCAAAGTTTCGTTCCCACTATAGCTGTCATTCGGCTTAAGCAGAGGGATGCAAGTGTGCTGAGCCCATGTGCAGTCGAATTGGGACTTGTTATAAGTCGTCCCACAGTGCAACATCTTTCTAGATAACCAGGGACTGGACCCACCTCTTAATCAGTGCCGCACGCAATCCCCGAACATTAAAACTGAGCTAGCTAGCTCAAAGCTAAAGGGCAGCGAATTCATATCTATTAAGGAGATAGTGATAGGTGTCAAGGCGATCCGTGGAATGTTCGTGGCTTGAACTTTGAGGTGCCGTCATTCTCAATTGTCAGTGATAGATCTGCTGTCGAGAAAATTTCACGTAACTCTTCTATTCTTCCCTTCCTTTCTCCGCAGACTTGTCTGTGGCCTAATCGTCGCTGGTGGTGACCAGACCATTCGGGTTCTCACCTTTAATCCACAATAAAAATTTATAGTATTTGCAATAGTAATTTGCAAAAAAACGAGCAGTTTCACGATTGCAAACTCTTAAACAGCTTCTACACTGCCACCAACTAAAATATGCAGACGCCGTGCGGTCAACATACACGTGAAATAAGCGTGCATGAGGCTCGGGCTAACTTGAAATGTTGACGTACCACATCCCTGATATGCACAAACAGTTCTCCGTCCGAACAGAGTCAGAGCGTTAACCACCAAGCTGCGTATGCATGAAGGGAAATTCCCGGACCTTCACAGGTGCTCTTATCATGACTCGGTCGCACGCCAACCATGTCCTCGCGGTGGGAGCGCGAGCACGTGCAATAAAGCGTAGCCATGGCAACCACGACAACAACAGCTCGGATGAAAGAAACACAGGGAAAGCGGGAAAGAACAGCAAAACCCCCAGTAACGTAGATAACAGAAGAAACAAGGAATTATGGCTTTCGCGTCGCCACCGCTTAACGACTGGGCAGCGGTCAGCATAATGGGAGACTGCGGGGTTAAAGCAGCCGTGTGCTCCATAAACAACGGTGCAGTCCGCATTGCTGCTGTACGGCCAGCGGATATTTACGATTCGGGTCATTAAAGCGACGTCCGCGGGTCATTCCTCTGCGGTGTTTATCGCGAGGCTGCAGAGCTGCCTGCGTCTATGTCGTAACGGGCTTCTCCCGTCTCTTCAGACGTGTCCCGGTCGTCATGGCGACTCATTTCAAGGTTTCAGCATCCCTACCTCTACCGCCCGCGCGCCGTAGCAAATACGTGTTCGCAAAGCTGCGAGCTTATTACGGTATATTTGCCGGCCTCAGTCTTCCTCCGGTCTGTGGCAAGCAGCTTATGTATAAATCTCTGGCCCCGCAAGCACAGACCTCGATGTAGGATCTCCGGATTATCTGCCAATTCCGAGCGAGTATATCCTTTGCGCCATCATTCCGAAAAGAACGCATACATCATTTTCCTCGAAACTTGTTGCCGTGGGAATAGTGCACTCACAAACGCACAAAGGTCGACTATACTCCTACGTACGTGCTAATATGCGAACGGTCTTCAGTTGTTTGAATAGAGAAAAAAAGCTATTTTGAAATGCAGTTAATGAAACTATGCGCAGGCTATCGCACTCTCAGTTTCCGTGAGCATTTCTCCTGAGGACTAGAACGGCCTCTTGCAGGCTAAAGGTACGTAGAGTATCCCTGAGAAGATTTATCATCGATTACATTGATTATGTGAATATAAGGCGCTATGTACGATATTCCTCTAGATTTGATGGCGTCAACAAGTCTTTTACATGCGAGACTTTCAAATAAGGTATTCAGAGGCACTTCTAGCTGAGTCCGGCTATAAGGCTTCTTGAGAGATTTATTCATTTATTTATTTATCTATTTATCTATTTATAACAATAACACCAGTTTCATTTTGAAACCCCGGCAGGCGGGCATATGATTGCATGATGTAGGAGTTATGTAATGAAGAATAAAGCGTGTACATAATTATAACAATAATGGTTTCCATATAGTATAGACTCTTTTCACGGAGTGTTTTGCTATAGAAGAACGAGATGGCGCTTTCGGCGGCGTGCCGAATGTCACCGCAGGCTAAAGCGCACGAATGCGAAAGCATCATCCCTTTTACCCTGCTACTGTGCGATAGACTGTCGGAAACGCAACTGAGTGATCGCTTGCGCACTGTGCTCCATTTACGCTGCCACATGTGGAACGGTAGTAGAAAGACGTGTGCAGTGGTTGGCCTCAAATATAGGGACTGGCATATTGAGGAATGGAAGGTATCTGCATGGACAATTTCACAGAACGCTGCTAAACAAAGACTGCCTATGTTAGCGGGTCTTGGCGACGCACGGTTTTTCTCGGAGTAAAAAACTACTGACTCCTCAGGCATCGTTATATCCCTAATCGCCAAAGAACGTACTTCAATCCCTGCACATCGGCGACAGTGAGTACCGCTCTTTACACAGTGACAAAGGAACTAGCGCTGCTTAATGACATAGTAAAATTATCGCATGTTATCTGCACACAATCACCCCGACTAACGCACAAACTTAGGCCCGTTCTGTCGCGCACGCGAAAACGAGTGAATGGGCGCATACTTGAATCAGTGCGCCTACGCTTGGGTGACATACTACACCGACCGACTGTTCGAAGCTCAATGCTTTGTGACGATCCGCAGAGTAAGCGTGTGACTAATGATAATACGCATTTGCTACATGCTAATACAAAGTGCACAACATCTAAATTCTAAGCCTGGTGCGCTGGAGGAACAAATCTACCCCAATTGACCACACCCCCGAGCGATTAGGCAGAAAAGAAATAATCAGATAATGACCGAACCGAGGATCCTTGCTGAGTCAGAAAGAGGACAAGCCGCTGCTTCAAAGTGATTGGCAAATAAAGAACAAAGAACAAAAGACACTGATCCTGATTTAATTCGGAAGCGGATTGTTTCGACAGATTAGAACACATTTCGAGCTATGCTTCTGGTAAAAGCACCGTATACGCTGCTTGAACTATTTGGACCAGGGGTAATGAGCTCCGAAAGCGAAAGCTTATGGTAAGCTTCGTGTCGTCTACCCAGACACCATCTAAGATAGCCGCCGAAACTAGAGGTTTGCTGAATACCACCGGGGTAGTTGGGTACATCCATAGTAAACATGGAGACAGCTGAGGCAAGCAATGCACGCGCCACCATATGATCAAACATGGCGTCGTTCCCAAACATTCTCTAACTACTTCGTACCGCTACCCATGCATGGGCTACATGGCGTTCTTCTACCTGGTGTTATAACATGCAACTGTAATCTAAAGTGTGCACGTATGGACGATACGCGGCGCGCACCTCACATCGCATGACAAGTGGCAAGGTATGATGCTAATGATGGTGATGATGATGATTTATTGGCATTCCCTTTGAATTGCGGCGGTGACATAGTCACCGAACCAGCTTGATTCAATCAGGTACACAATATATGTTGTTTCTCCTATGGATCGCTGCTCTTTCTGTCTCCTGATTTTTGTGATTTTTGTATATTCAGGGGATCATCGCTCTCCTGCGGGTGGCGATGGATCCTGACTCCGTTGTACGTAGTCCCGACATTGCCTTCAACGTCGGCCGCAAGGAACCGGAACAGCCGAAATGATGACACCACCAGTGACAACACTGAACTGTACATGGCAAGTAGCAATGACACCGGCGACGCCTTCGTCCCTGTGGCGAAGTGCAAGGTGAAGAGGAGGATCCTCGGCGAGTGTTTGCCAGGAAGTACGGCAACAGTGAAGGCTTCCTGCGGTCTGCCTCACCCCACTATACTATTTGTTCCCGTTGATTCTTCGGGCAACCTGAGAAGCATGAATCGGCAATTCATCTAGGCACGACTTGAAGCTTTCGTGCAGAATGAGATAAAAGACATTCGACTTAACCCACGTAAGAACGTCCTGGCCATAGACGTCGAGCACTCGGCCGCTTTACCTACATTGCGAACTATTACGGAGCTTGGCGACATCAGAGTCCATGCTTACGTCGCATAGGACAGAGACACGACTACGGGCATAATTTTTGATGTTGACGTCTCTATACTGAATGCTGACCTTCCTGTCCTGGTCAAACCAACTACTTACTCTACGAACATACTGCAAGTATGCCGAATAGGCAACTTCCTTTGTGTCAACCTTTCTTTAAGGGTGGCAGTCTTACATCACAGGTTAAGATTGGTCTTTTTCGTCATGTTATTCGAGCCTATATTCCGAGGCCCCTTCAATGCCACAAGTGTATGAGAATGGGCCAGGTGATTGGCGTGTGTAACAGCAAGCCATCTTGCCCGCGCTGCGCCGGTCCCCACACAGCAGTCTTGCAAGGCGACTACCCTGAAATGCAGGAACTTAGTGGAAATCATGATGCCTTATCAAACAACTACCCACTGATCAAGAAGGAGGAAATAGTCTTGAGACAAAGGGTGAAGGATGGCTCGTCAAGGAAGGAAGCGACAACGACTGTTAAAAGACGCCGTTCCCGTCGACGTCGTGCTTCCAAGAAAGAAAAAAAGTGCTGTGCCTCTAGAGCATTCTTTTGCGCTGCCGCTACGACCAACACCACCAAGCACCCCACAGCTTGATGGCCAGAAGAATACCGAGTCTCAGAAAAAATAATCTGATGCTTCTTGGCCTGCATTACCACAGACACACTTCTCCGTTGAGCAGCAGAATAGACTACCGCCAAACGCTACTTCGACAACAGATAATCAAGCTGCGCAAGATGTCCAGGTCATTGCTATGCTGAGGCCGCTGTTGAGTGTTATGCGAGCACGCCTCAATAATATGCAAACATCATCCGCTAAATGAACCCTGCAAGTCCTGAATTCCTTTCAACCAATACTTGCGGGTCTACACTAAAAAAACTTGGCTTGTCATCCACAACCACTCTGGCCATTCCGAGAAGTGCGCTTCCATACTTTAATGGAACGCCAGAGGTCTGTAGTCACGGATGTCAGAATTTTGACACTTTGTTTTCGAGAACAAGTTCCCCGTTATCATAATATGTGAACCCCATTTTTCAAGGACAATAGGACTGCCAGGCTACGCATCATTTGTTTCTTCATCATGCATCGAACGTAGTCAAGTTGTGTATATCCGGAAGGAGCTCACGTATGCTCACCAAATAGTGCAGCCTCACAACGATAATCAATACATGTGTATCCCTGTTAAAAAGAAGAAAGTTTCATTCACACTGATAGGCACCTACATATCCCCATCATGTCGACTTGATCGAAAGAGACTAAACGACATACTCAAAAAAATAACTCCAGGCCCTTGGATAATCATGGGTGACTGTAACGCCTATCATCCACTCTGGGGACGCCTCCAGACAAAACATCGATGCACGAGTCTTGTCGATCTTCCCAGCATGAACTAAGAGTTCTGACCGATGGCAGCCCACCTTATCCCGAAGGAGTGACTTACAGTAGCTGCTTGGACTGGACATTAGTGTCGCATTGTTTAAGTTCGAAAGTTCAATGGTTCACTGACGTTCAAATTCATGGCAGCGACTATGTTCTTAGGTACATGAATATCAGAGGCCTTGACAGTTCTCTTTACCCTGTGCTCTCAAGACAGGTAGACTGTCAAGCGTACCGAATTTCGATCGAGAAAAAGTGCAGGCATGACCATTCCTAGCCCCTTGAAGGCATGATCATACAAGTTCTGCAGGCTTCTTCGTGGACGTTTACAACACCTACAAGACGCTCAGATTTCGATCAAGAATGACAGAAGCCTCGGGTGATCCGCCGGTGGGCCGAGAGACGATATAGGTGTACCAAGTACATTTATGACCTGAGGAAAGCCCGACGCATTCAGAAGAAAGTTCAGCGTCAGTGGAACAAACTTCAGCACCAAATATGGAAGAGTTTCTGCTAATCGTTGGACCCTCGCAAGCCGTTATCCCCCGTGTGGAGAACTCTTCAGAGTCTTCGCTCACCTCCAAAACAACGTCGTCCTTTCACAACGCTGGCTTTACATCAAAGTCCTCCAGAGCTTGAGGTCATGGAATAATTTTGTGCGGAAGTTACTGGCAACTTCGTCCTACTGGCTGACTTATAGCTACATGACGCTCCCATCACGAGAGATCAAAGCATGGAAATGCCTTTCTCTATGGAAGAACTGCAAGCAGCCTTGGCTGCGTGCAGGCGATCACCATCACTCAGTCCCGATGGGGTGACCTATACTGCCTTGAGGCACCTAGGTTCAACAACACAACGTTGTCTTCTGGACATATGCAATCAATCTTAGCATGACGGCATAGTCCCCGATGGTTAAAAGTGCAGCCGACTGATGCCTCTGTTGAAGCCTGGGAAGTCTGCGCTGGACGTTACTTCGCACCTGCGGATTGCACTTGCGAGTTGCATGGGTAAGGTCATGGAGAAGATGTTGCTGACAAGTATTAAATGGTACCTTGAATACTATAACACTTACCCTGCGGTTATGGCAGGTCTTCGGCATGTGCGGTCTTCAATCGACAGCGTCATTGATCTCGTGACCTCAGTGCAGCAACAAAAAGCTATGAAACGTCTCTCTGTGGCACTCTTCTTAGATCTAAAAGGTGCCTACGACAACGTAACCCGTTAAGTCATTCTCCAAGCGCCTGAAGCTGCAGAACTTGGAGGCCACGTCTTTAGGTGGATTAGGAGCTATCTCTCAAAGAGATCAGAGGATGGCCCGAGAAGTAGATATATCTCCAGTCGTAGTGTCCCACAAGGCGTAGTGTTGAGCCCCATCCTTTTCAATCTCCTTCTAGTGGGGCTTGCCGAAACGCTACCACAGAGTGATAATGTCTCGCTCTACGCTGACGACATTCGCATCTGTGCGTCCGGTGTGACAATGCCACAAACGTGCGCCAGAATAGAGAAAGTGGCAACTCTGACAGCGGCATACCTTTGCCGTCTAGGTCTGACGATTTCGGCAGATAAATGTGCGCTAGTGGCATTTACACGAGAAAGCGATGTCTTTCTACCCGGTGTGTATCGAGGGCCATTCCGTCCCGTCCAAGAAAGCTCACAGGTTCTTAGGCGTTACTTTGGATCTTGACTTCACCTGGAGCCCGTATGTTTCATGTATGAGGTCATTTCTATTGCGAATATGTTCAAATTCGTGGCTTGAAAATCACGGTGACCGTCCGTGCGCTCCATGTTGCAGCTATACACGGCACTTTTTCTCGAATATTTGTGATACAGTCTTCCTGTTTTGTCCAACACATCCAAGACTAATCGCCTTGCATTACAGAGCATACAAGCTCAAGCGCTTCGGACATGTCTTGGCCTCCCGAGATGTTCTTCGACAGCTGCAACGATTCTCATTGCACAGGAGCACCCAATCACCACTCATATCGCCGCTGCGACGCTAAGAGCGCACATTCGACACCGTTCTCAGCTACCATCCCATCATTCAGCCGATTTGCCAGTGCGAAGACCCCGTGCTACATTCTGTGGTATTATGACGAGACACCATGGCTTAATATCATCTGGCTTCAAGCCTGCGAAACACCCAACATCGGCATTTTGGTGTCTCGGTAAATTTACGTGTGCCAGTAAATTTCTAGGAATGTTAAGAAGGCGGACTGGTTACCGCTAGCGTTGAATCAGTTACTCTCCTTCTCCTGCATTAGTCTTATTTTGACCGCATACAAACTTGCACGGATGGCTCCACCAACTCAAACAGCTCTACCGGAGTTGTTAGATCAGGCGCCATCTCTTTGCAGTTTAAATATTTGCACAATACAACGTCGAAAGCAGCAAAACGTCCGGCTCTTCAAGGTGCACTCAAGTACGTGCTCCTGCAGCCACCAAATCGTTGGGCCATTTTCTGCGATTCCAAAGCAGACCTACAAACTCTGCAGTTCTCCCTACGTCATCGGTTACACGAGCAGCTAGAGTACGAAATAAGACACGCTCATAATAATCATGCGCTCGAGAAAGGCGACGACGTTGTATTTCAATGGTTACCAAGCCATTGCGGGATTGTCGGCAGCGACAGCTCAGATGAAGCAGCGCGTTCGGCTCACCAAAACCATCCGCAGGTTTCTATACCACTTTCAAGATCTCTCGCTGCATGACAACTTCTATCGCTTGCTCGCCACATCACACTTCTACGATGGGATTCACCGGGTTTCACCAACTCACGCTTGCACTCTCTCGACCTTAACTTGCTACTTCGTCTGCCACTTGGACTCTCCCGTCGGGAAGCAACTTTACCGTGCCGAATGTGGTTGGGCGTCGCATTTACAAATTCCTGTTTATTTCTGATATTAATGGCCAACAGTGCGGCATGCAATTGGTACTGGTGTGATGAGACTGTAGAGCACATTCTACATCACTGCCCATCCTTTGGCGCTCAACGATGTACTTTAAAAGCGAAACTCAACCCTGCTAGACAACAGAGCGCTCGCAGAAGAAAAGATCCTTGAACCATGGCCTATGCGTTCTTGCACGCAAAAGGCTACAAAAGCCCTTCTGCATTTCTTGAAGGACACTGGATTGTATGAACACTTGTGGCAGCGGATATTCCTCTTCGAGTGACTGTGAATGACTATTATTTTTCTTTTCTCTCCTTATCTGTTCTTCCCTTTGCCCCCTCCCCAAGTTTAGGGTAGCCCACCGGGCACGTCCTTGGTTGACCTTCCTGCCTTTCCTTCTTCGTTTCTCTCTCTCTTGTATACATCGCCTTAAACTTCATTTTCTTCCTCAAACCTTGTGCAGCTACACTTTGCACCGATAGCTGGGCTTCTGGTACATAGAGTTGTACCTGGTATAAGAGCATACAAAATGTTCATGTGAAGATGCTACGCGGCGCGCATTTCGCGCGTCTTTTTGCTCGCTATCGCGCACTTATAGGACATTTTTCTTCTGCGTACTAGCAAGCGCAGTCGTGACCCAGATTTTCGTGATGCCCTGCTCTCGGTGCTGGATACCAAGGATATTCTCGGAGCAGGCCAGTATCAGATAAGCCATTTGTGGTTCGTCACCTGTGACAGCAGCCTTTCTAAGCAGAAGCACGTCAATAAAGGTGAGCCACTAGTCAAAAGCCTGAAGTGCCTTGTCATCAATCCAGAAATTCGGAACTTACAAATGAAACTTCTCGGGCTTCCTCCTCGCCTAGAGCAGAAACGTACTGTTGAAGCATTGGAAGCGTGTGGCATGGTGCAGTCCATAACAACAGAAATGTGGTGTTGTGAAGGAAGGGAGAGTTGGCGTACGACAAAACGCGATATAGAGTTTACGCTCAAAGAGGGTGTCTCTACCAGTTCTTTTCCTCGCCTTCTGACGATATTCGGACATCAATGCCTAATTTGGCTCCCGCACGGCCTCCCTTTTGCCTTCGATGCAACAGAGTAGGACATATAAGTCGACAGTATAAAACACTACTATGCGCGAAGTGCCCCCGTTATTGTCATAAGGCAGAGGCATGCGTGGGCACGTATGCTGACAAGCTTCATGGTAGTCGACCAGTGGACGATGGCGCCATTGTTACCCACCTCATGGATGTAAGTGAGGTCGTAAATGCTTGTGGTGGTGCGCCTGCTGAAGACCACCGGGCTGAGGAGGTGCAAGTATGGCCAGCTGCGGACACAGATACAGCAAAAGCTATTGAAGAACATAAGTGACCAACTGTGAAAAGGACTCTTGTGCAATGTGTACCAAATCGCCATCACTTCGGGACCAGCTTCATCATGCTGAGGATACCGAAATGAATGAAGCGTCTTAAAAGCGTCCAGTGCCTGTAGATGATTTGTAGTGCTCTAGGAAAGAGCCCAGTGTCGTCACGGTGAAGGCGAAGAGACTCCTTCATGGAGCTCCTGCGATGCAGTTCAACTAGTTCTTGCAGCTGCGACTTTTCAAAGGGGCACGACAGGCAAAACAAAGAGAGCAGCGCTACGTCTAGACGCTGCACTCAGTAGTGAAAAAATGGCGGGCGCACTTCCCTTGACGCCCGTGGCTTACGTAGTAAGCGATGGCTTGGTCAGTTGCTACACTTGTTGCGCAGTCAAACGTTAGATATTACTGCAATTCAGGAAACGAAAATTGAATCCGATGATGACACAGCGGCATCTTAGCCCAATTTCTTTCGGAGTATGAAGCATGTGTCAGCCACGCGATTGGTGCCTTTGCAGGATGTATGCTATTTGTGAGGAAAACGCAGCAATGTAAGGTGTTGGGACTGTGCACTGATATCGAAAAGCGCCTTGTATGATGCGATGTCAACTTTCAACTTTCAACTTCATTTCGCATTATCCTTTCTTTCTGCAGCAAAAGAAAATGCAAGGGCAGGAACAAAAAAGTGCACAGCCGCAGCTTGACGAGGTTGCTGTCTGCTTTCTTTGACAACCTGTTGCAGCATATTCACAACTAGAATGTGTTACATATGTACAAAACGAATTGATGCTATACATACATCCATCTTCACATCAGGACTTATATAACATCAGTATTTATTCCGTGCACACACTTATGTACACCTACTCAACATCTCTCTCTCTTATATATATATATATATATATCCCAAAAAGACAAAAAATATCATGCACAAGTGATAAGCAACAACTTCAAAAACATACGTTAAAAATTCCACCAGCAATTTTACTCAGAATTTAACCGCATTGTTCTGCGGAACATAAAAAGAAATGCGGAACGATGGAAAAGCGAAAGATTTGAAACATGGTAAAAATTTGCAAACCTTATAATTAGGAAATTTGACCTTTGTTAATTACACTTAATTTAAGTGCCTCTCTCGTACTAGCGTTTAGTTCGGTATGGGAAGCATATAACACGTTTAATATTCTCGGCACATGGTACTGCAATCGCCTAAAACCTTGTGAAAGGTAAAACCCATGCCTCCGTTTTCTGATTTCCTATAACGCTTCCTTTTACATAAGTTGCACGAATTTATGAAAGCCTTGTTGTTACACCGAAAATACTTTTTAAATTTTTTACGACTACATTATGATCATAAAGATATTCAATAGGAAGCACATTTGTTAGTTAGGTGGGGTTTAATGCGCAAAAGCGGCTAAGGCTACGCTGCGCCAAACACAAGGTGTTTTAAAATCCAGTTTATGAATGAAAAAGCTGTGTTAATAATCTATATTTTATGTAAAAATCGAGTGTCATCTAGAAATTTACGGACGTCACATAATGGAACTAGCGGATCATCACCTAAAATTAGAGCAGTGTGTAAAGGTATGTGTAGTTGATATAATTTGTGCAAAAGTTTTCGTCTGTGTGTTTCAATCTGCATACATGGGAGTAATATGTGCAAAACTGTTAGTGGCTGCTGACATTTCTGGCATGTTGGTGTGTCTTCTTTCGTAAGTAAGTAATTGTGTGTGAGGTGTGTGTGCCCAATGCGTAGTCGGCATAAAACTACTTCGAAGATCCGTTCCTGATGATAACATGTCTTCCACTCGCCAACTATGGGTTTCGTGAGATGTAGCTTGTTGTCGGCACAACGGTCCCATTCGCGTTGCCATTTTACCGTTAAGGCTTTTCTAATTGCACGGATGCTATCTTTGTATGGAAGTGTTGTGTTTGTTAACCCTTTGTACGCTGCCGTCGATGCACATCTATCAGCTGCTTTGTTACCTGGTATCCCGACATGGCTTGGAACCCAGCAGAAACGAATTGACCTCCCGTATTCGTTAAGCGGCACCATGTTTAAAATGTCTCCTATCAGGGGTTCGCACTCAGATTTCAGGTGTAGAGACTTCAGTGTGCTTAAAGAATCTGTGTATACGACTGCATTTTTGTGTTTATCAGCGATAATCTTTTTAAAAACAACCCATATAGCGAAAACTTCGGTCGTGAAAACAGAGGCGTGTTGTGGCAATCTAATACTTTTTTCCCAATTTTCCGTTACGACCCCCACACCGACGTGTTCTTTCGTTTTAAAGATATCAGTGTAGAATTCCATGTTATTTTGATGTTTCTCCTGAAGAGCACGGAATCCTTGTATAATGTGTTCGCGTGGGGTGTCTTTCTTCTTTAAATGTGTCAATGTCCAGTCACATAACGGTTCAAAATCGTACCACGGGGGCAAACGCTGTGGCTTTCTGGCAACCTGGAGGACTTCGCAAGGAATGTCGTAATCCCGAGCATATTCCTCATATCTCAGGACAAACGGTTTAATGATGTTCGGTTTATTTGTATGGTGTAGGCGTGAGTTACATTGTGTGTGGATGTTGTAGCAAATGAGTTGTGGTGATGACTGAATTCTGAGTACGTAAGAGCTGTAATGAGGGTTCATTACACTCAACGTATAAACTTTGAATAGGTGACGTTCTGTAGGCACCACTGGCCAGTCGCAGTCCAAGGTTATGTGCTGGATGAAGTCGTTGGATGTAGGACTGTCTGGCTGCGCCGTAAACAATGGAGCCGTAGTCTAAAATACTACGAACAAAAGACCGGTAAATACATAAAAGACACGTTCGGTCGGAAACCCAGTGCTTATGAGATAAAACTTTGAGGATATTCAGTGCTTTGTTTGCCTTAATCTTTAGTGTTTTAATTTGGGCTAGGAAGTTTAGTTTTTTGTCAAAGATTACTCCCAAGAACATTAAAAGCGCAAATTATTTCTAGTGTATGTGCATCAAACGGAGCGTTAAAATATGTCGGACAGTTTTCTTTTGTAATGTTTTTAAGCTTCGAATGTTTGCTTGCGGTGTCGTAACCCACACTATATTACAATAGCTAACGTGTGAAAGGAAGAGACTGTTAAATGACATCAGTTTTACCTTAGAGGGCAGCATGTGTCGTAATCGACACATCATTTCACATGCTCTCGCCAAAGTGGACATAATACGCGCAACGTGTGCATCCCAACATAAATGCTTGTTAAAATTTACTCCTAACATTTTTACACTATCAACTAATTCTAGCCTTTCTGTGCCGAGATAAAGAACAGTATTGCAGTTTATCTGTTTTGTGGCGGCGTAAACAACATGGACTTAGTTGTGTTCGCATTAATTGCTTATGAGTTTAGATTACTCCACTTTTGTAACAGCTTTAAAGTCTTGTTTGCCATATTTGCAATATGCGCAATGTCAAGTGATCTGAAAAGAAAGGCTAGTATCATCCGCATAGACTATGAACTTTGCATGTTCACTAATGTTAGTTATGTCATTATTGTAAATACTAAATAAAATAGGTCTAAGTACACTTCCTTGTGGAGCGCCTTTTGTTAATTCCCTTGCTGATAAATGTTTTGGTCCGATAGCGACACACTGCTTTCTGTGCTCAAGATATGATTTCAAAAGTCTAAGGGGAATCCTGCGAAAGCCATAATGGTTTAATTTTTCAAGTAGCTTCTATAGTTAATGGAATTGAAAACTTTGGAAAAGTCAACGAATACACCTACAGTTAACATTTTGTTCTCAAAGTTATTCAAAACTAACTCTTTTTGCGTTAGCAGGGTAAGCTCTGTAGACATTCCATACCGAAAACCAAACTGCATATCTGATAGGATGCAATGTTTATCGTAAAATGACGTAATTCTCCAGCAAATGATATTTTCGAGACTTCGAAATCTCAGGAAGTATAGATATTGGTCTATAATTTGTTAACTCGTTTTTTGTTTCCGGTCTAAAATATAACAATCACTTTCGCATGCTGCATTTTCTCAGGGAAGACTCCGTTTAAAAATAAAGGTTAAAATTTCAGTAAGCACATGTAACAAAAGGCCAAGCACAAATTTAATGTGTTTAAACTGAAATCAATTTATATCGCGCGATTTGCTGTTTTTCTAAGGACGTAAAGGTCGAGTATACTTCTGGTCTTGCAGGTTCGAAAAAGGCTGTTTAAGTATTGGGATTTCTCAAAAAGGAAGTTGCATTTATATCATGCGTTCTTAAGCTTAGAGACATAAAGTGTTTGTTAAGTTTATTAGCTAATTCCTCAGTAATTGCTTTATTATCAATTAGCAGCTCTAACTTAAACTTATTATGAGATTACGGTAGTAGAAGTTTATTTACTTCACGCCAAGCGGCATAGCTCCTAGTTCCCGCTCTATCAAAAACGTTTTCGAAATGTCTGTTCTTGGCAGTTCTCAGAGATTTATTTAAACAGTTTCTGTATTTTTAATTGAAGTGAATTCCGCAAGATTCCGAGTCTTCAGAAACTTTGCCTACAAAGAATTTTTTTCTCGGATCATTATGAGGCATTCATCAGTAAGCCATGGTTTACTATTTTCTTCAGCTTTTAATTTTTTTTTGTTCGTGAAGAAACCTTCGTAAATGTTTAAAAGTACGCGCATGAATATATTATTCGCCTATCTGCGTCTGTGAAGTGAAGTACAGAGCTGAAATGCTTTTTTTGTGCGAGAATTTTCTAGCTTGCGGATAACTGCGTGAATCTGAAATGGCTCAGAACGACAAGATTTCCAAAATGTGCGATTCCACTTATATATCATGCACACGGGCGAGTGATCTTTTATGTTTCCTTCAATTATACCGGACTGCACATGGCCGTCCGAGCTATTTGTGACAAACAAATCAAGCAAGCTTTCCGAATCGGTACAAACTCGTGTGGGCACCGTAATTACGTTTCTGCAGCAGAAGAAATCAAGAATAATCTGCAATGTTCGCGAATTCGGTGTAATTACTAAACCGTTAATTTTAAAATCCCCGTCAATGAGAAGTTGCAAGTGATTTGTGCTGATAAAGAACAACAATCTTTCAAGAAACGCCAAAAAGCTCTCAATGTCATCGCTAGGGGGACGATACATAAGAGGGAAAATACACTTGTGTGATTCTAGACTTAACACTTCGTAATCTGTTGTCAATGCACAGTAAGCTGGAAGCATGCTACACGAAATTTGCTCAGAAACAAGCTGTAATACTCCCTCGCCACACCTATCAGAAAGGTTCAAATAGAGGTTTGGAAACCAGCTATTCGAAACACTTCCTCGTCTGATCTATACCATGTTTCTGTAATCATTACATTGTCAAATTGAAACGGCAAGTCACCGAAAAGCGCGATCAACTCGTCATGTTTGTGCCCAGCCGACTGTGCGTCACAGTGAAGAAATGAAATGTAATCGTGCTAATTCGGCTTTATGACGTCTCTTGGTGAAACCATTCCCATGGTGCAAATAGGATAAGAAAACAGATCAAGAAAATCTTTATGTACACAGGTCTACTCGCACATCTTTTGCACATCTGCCTCGTAAACAACTCGGATTACGTTGGATGTTTCCGTTCTTCGCGTAAACATTCTCCCGCCCTTCGCCTAAACAAAAAGGCAGTTCAGTTCCCGTTTCATAGCAATGACCATGCCAAGAAGCTTCTTTAGCTGCGGACAAAGATGCTCATTTACAAATATTGCTTGCGGCTTGTCAAACCCCTGGAATTAGATCTAGGTCCCTGGAATTATTTATAACCTTCCGTGCTTTCTCAATCACGTTTTCACGCTTTTCACAGTGGTTGAAAACAACCAGAACGATCTGCTCCGTGTCCGCCCTTCGTGAAGCGACTCGATGGCAATTCTCAATGTCTTCCTTTTTAATCGATTCACCCAATGCCTCGCCTATTTTGCCTAGCTCATTAACTAGGTTTTCAGCTGTCTCATGCGGAACTCCCTTAATTTCGATGTTTTTATTTCGAGAGTGGTTGTCTTGAACAGTGGCCTTGGGCGATATTTCATGCAATTGTTTTTTTAGTGCTTCGACTTCCTGTGTAAGTGCATGTTGCTATGTTTTGAGAGCTACATTTACCGCTTTCATGCCAGCGCAGTCCTGCTTGAGCGTTTCTAACTCTTTGTTGATAAACTCAGTACTTCTTTTAAAATCCCGTATCTCCTTGCCCAGTTGACGCGCTCAATTTGACACTTTCCTTGTCATAATGAAAAGCAGTCAAAGATAACAGTGGCTTGGCAACAGAGGCAGCAAGCTAACAAATAGATAAGTTTCACTGTAAGGTAAAGTCTCAAACCTGGAAAATCAAGCAGGGAAATGTGAGACATCTTTCCTTCTTGGTGCCTCTGTTGCCAAATGGAGTATCGCCGATGCCAGCGTTCTTTTATCCCATGCCCTGGTGACGACAAGCTCCATGTGATCCAGCAAGGTTCAGCAATAAGGAAAGTTAGGTTTGGAGGTTTCTTTGCGTGTATGTGCCAAGTAGAGCACGTGACAGGGAGGACTACTTTTTCTCATGCACACAGCATGCATGCACTGACCGTGTATTGGTTGTATTAGGTCACTTTAATTGTGTGTGTAGTGCATAGGATCGGTCGTCTACAAGGCAGCGCCACGATCCTAGTGTTAACGTTTTCAATGCCATTACATGTGACTACTGGCTTGTTGAAGTAGGGCAACACAAGAAAGTCCCATTTTGCTACACACCCTTTCAAGTAACATCTCATGAAAGTCTCGATTGGATTTATGTATCATTCCTTATCTTGCCTAGACTATACGACTACAATGTGTACCCTGTGTTCTTCAGTGATCATTTCAGTGTGGTTTTGGCACGTAGAGCCCCATAATCAAATTGGAGTTTAATACTTCTGCCACAATGCGATGTGCCTTGTGAGGAAATGACAATGCTCAACCCTCTCAGAGGTTATAAAATATGGCGCACATCGCCTCAAGCAAACACCTCTCCTTGTGTGTTCTGTGTACTACGCTGAGAAACAGCAGTGGTCCACGCAAGGTAACGTTTAGCATTAACTCACCACTCTCGTGTTAGCCTAAATGTTATAGAAATTAAGCTTTGGCCATCAACATCACCGCTAATTATCGTCAATCAAAGCATCCAGCACTGAAAGCTTCGCTTAGATTGATTCCCACAGTGCGAGCGATCTGCATATTTTTTTAGTTGCGAGGCTCCTCGCGCATCCACGATTTCCTTAAGGTTTTCTGTACCCCGCAGCTGTAGAATACGAACTGCGCTCATGGATTCCGGTAGGCCAAGGGCGATCTTGTAAGTCTTGCGTGTAAGGGTGTTGAGTTTCTCCCTTTCGGTGACATTATAGTTGGGGAAGGCAGCCACAAGAGTGATGTGACTGATTCCGAAGGAGTGTATGAGGCGCATGACGCTGTCCTCCTTCATGCCCGTGTGATTGTTTGTAATGCGTTAGATCAGGCGGATAGGCGCTGTAACCTTGTCTTAAGTCTTGCGGATAGCTTCGATGTTTGACCCGTTGGCTGCTGTATGCGTGCCGAGCATGCGTATCTTCGGCACTCGGGGAATAGACACATCATTTAGCAAGGACTTCTGAATAACCCAACTTCAGTTGCGATATTGCTGCTGATATTCATTTATAAGAAACTGTGCTGCACTAGAAGCTGAAGTTGAAGTTGAAGTTTATTTACATCGCCAAAAAATCAGCGATACGGGCAGGCCCGGGCAAAAAGTGAACACGATCACTTGAGGGACGCCCGAGCCCCCCTATGCAAGGCATACAGCGAAAACGCCAAGTGTAAAAGTCATAGTAATGCTCTGGCTATTTAACAAGGGCAAAATATCTCGTATATGCATGAGTTTGTGAACAAAGCATAAGAACAGAAAAAACACAGCATAATAGTAAAAAAAAAACACAGAAATGCATCGCAGCAAGACAAAATTACACGGGATACATCGCAGCAAGATACGAGAAAAAGAATACATGAACACGGCTTTCAAAAAGAAGATATTAGCGAATTAATGCACTTCTCATGTCAACTAGTGAACATGTTTCAGGAATTATACCCCTTGACAATAATTTATTCAAAACAGTGGGCAGGCTATGTCGGAGCATCTGTTGCCCATACATTGTACGGGAGAAGGGAATGTGCCAAATTTCTTTCTTGCGAAAGGAGTATTCTGAAAGATTTTGACTGAGGCAGGATAATTCAAGAAAACTAAGCTGGTTATTTTGGATACAACGCTTATATTTTAATGCTAAGTAATATTCGTACACGGTATTAATCTGAAAAATTTGGTAACGAGCAAACAGTTCCTGAGTGTGAGCAAGGTAGTCTACGTTTGCAATGTAGCGTACAGCTTTCTTTTGAAGCATGTATGTTTAATTAATATTTGTATTAGTGGTAGTACCCCAAACCAAGAAACAATAATTTAGGTGGGCTACAAACAGCGCATTGTAAATAAATAATTTTATGTGTTCGGGCAGAAAATGCCGAAATTTTGCAAGAATTCCGGTGCACTTTGCCAGTTTACTCATATTGAACTGAACTTCAGTGTCCCAGCTCATGGTCTTGCTAAAAATTACTCCTAAAATCTTGACAGTGTCTACAAACTGGACACGTGAATTGTCTATGTATATACGTACATCGGGTTGAGTGGGAAACTGTCTTGTGCTGAATAGAACCGCATTAGTTTTTTTTTTATGAGTAAAGAGTTTGCTTCAGACCATTCCTTAAGTTTATCAAGAGCATTGTTAGTAACAGCAACCAGAGATTGTATGGAACTACCTGTGAAAAATAAACTTGCATCGTCAGCATAAATTACAAATTTTGGCTGGCTAACAGTCAAAACAAGGTCATTTATATATAAAATGAAAAGTAGAGGTCCTAAAATACTACCCTGTGGGACACAACAGCAGTAATAGCTTGAAATGGAGATACGTGTGGTCCTATTTGTATTGTACACGGTGACGTAGGTACGATTTCAGTAGTTCAAGTGGAGTACCACGTATGCCATAAAGGTCTAATTTTTTAAGTAAGGTATTATGATTAAGGCGATCGAAAGTCTTTGAGAAATCTATGAAGATGCCGATGCACAATTCTTTATTTTCAAAATCGTTAAGAATAATTTCTTTTTGAGACAATAAAGCTGATTCGGTAGATTTACGTCGCAAAAAGCCATGTTGTGCTCTTGATAACAATTTAAACCTATTGCAAAATCTCATTAACTGTTCTTCAATAATTTTCTCCAACCCTTTCGAAAAAAGCGGTAAAATGGAAATCGGTCGGTAACTTGACATGCTATTTTTATCGGTGCTTTTATATAATACTATTACCTTAGATTTCTGCATCTGCTTTGGAAAAGACCCTCTTGATAAGTCAAGGTTATAGATATAAGTTAATACTGGTGCTATTAGAGTGAGGACAAATTTTACAGGTGAGATTTGAACGCCATCTATATCACAAGACCTGTTGTTCTTAAAGGAAGTAAAAATACTGCACACTTCAGTCTCATCCGTAAGTTCCAAAAATATACTATTGCGTTTCCGTCGTATAGTGTTGCAAGCGAAATCTCAACTCAGACCGGTATTTATAATATCTTTGAAAAACGTATTAAATTTATCTGTAAGTGCCACACCCTCAATACGTTCACCTTCAAACCAAAGCTCTTTAACTATACTAACTCTATGGAGTTAGTATAATATATTATTACCTAATATGAATTCAGGCCAGGCCGTTCAAGTGAGCTGAAGCTAATAGCACACTAATAACTTTTGAATCACCAAGGTGTTTTGTAGCTAGGCACCTAGGGAGGACTTTCTGTGGCGTTGTGGTCTACTCCCGTGTTTAATGACAATGCACCTAACTCAAAGACTATGATAGTCCAATCGGTTGTCGTTGTTTGCCAAGTTGCTTCTTCCGTCATCCTGACTTTCATCGTCTTTATGTGCACTAGTTCAGGGTATTGAATCAGATTTTCTTCTGCTAGAACTCTGGCTTTTCTTAAAAGCATTCTCTCGCGCTATTTCTAGATATCTTTTTAACACTGGTCCGGTAAGTCACTGGTTAAAGTCATGGTTTGAGTGTCCCACGTAGCCTCCCTATTTTTCTTTTCGTACATTTCTTCTTCGTGCACTTGTGTCACATCGTCATACAAAAGAAATTGTTTTAATGGGATTCATTTTCTTTGTGTGATATGCGCAATGTCCAAGTTTTAAAAACACGAAGAAAATTATTAGATGGACCAGAAGGCATGAGTTCTGATTGTTAGATACCCGCCTGCCTCTCCCCGTGAAAGAGAGATCGCACAACGTCTCGAGTTTTTATGCATATTTTATGCCCGCACGCGCACTTGCGCTGTGCTTTCTTGGAACAACACCGGCGCCGCGCATATGGGCCGCAGCCTCCCACTTGTTTCCATTCCAAAGTGGCGCGTCGGCGTTACAAAACGGGCCCAAGAATGACGTTTCGCGGGATGAGGCATCTTTTGTCCCCGTTCATATTTCGCAGAGAAAAAAACAATAGAAAGCATGAAAAAAGAAACGAAAGAGTGAAAGCTTGGACGTGCAGAATGTTCTCACATAAATGGCATTTAAGCGCAGCTGTCGCTCTCTCCTGCTTCGTCCGCAGTCGCAAAAAGGCGCAAGACCAGTTTAAGTACGCGAGAAATTTCAATCCCCTTCGGTAATTTCACAAGGAAGCAAGACGGCAAATTTTTGCTCGTGTTACAAAACGGCGCAATCGGAATAAGTAATGCGCAGTCCTGTCACCGACCGGCAAAGTGCGCACTTCAGCAACCTTTCTTGTTTTCCATTCCTCGGCCCCATTTTAATCTTGGCCTTCTTGGGCGCTCTGGGCGCCGTCTTAGGTGCGTGGCTGCTTCGTTCGTTTCTCTTTACAGAAAGCGGCGCTTATCTTCCAGTTTTGTATTGGTATTAACCACAGCTATGACCTCGTGGTCGATGAGAGCACCGTCTTGGCGTATAGTGGGCGCTGAGGGGTGCGTTGACTTGCTCACCTGTACCGGCTCAAATGGCGATATTATCACGCGTATATTGTTTTGTCTTTTGACGGCGTGAATTTTTTTTACCAAATTATCGCTGTTACCAAGATATCGCTTGGTGCACAACACGCATACTGTATTCGAAATTTATTTAATGTTGTCATCGATTCTATTGTGAAAAAGCCTCGTTTATAATCAGATTGTGCACGTGACGTGAATACTCTCGTAGATATTCTCGAATGCATGCATGCACCAGACATTTCTGCGGGGCACCGTATTGCATGCATAAATAACACACGGCATTCACCCGTGAGATCAGATTCGACGACGGGCCACTGTGCGATTCGAACGTTGCCTGCAGTGCAACGCTCGAATTGCGCCCTATTGGCTCCTTTCTATCTGCTTAGTCTCCCCTGCGTACCAAGGTAACGTAATACTGGGTCGTACGTCAACTAGCTCCATGCTCATGCCCATGACCTTGTGCGAATACGCGTAATCTGATGACATCACTGCCGATTAGACATTAAATCCGGGCCTGAGCTTAATTTTGCGTGCGAAGCACCTCTTCCGGTAACCAAGGCGTGCTGTTCACGCCGTTCGATTACGTCAGCAGCTACTTAACATTGCGCTGTGACTTTTTGTCTGCCCACTTTATTAAACCCGCTTGTGAAAGATCAATCATAATTTTGCTGCCGTCGACCTCATGGCTCCCCTTCTGCGAGAACGGCAGCGTTGCAGCATTGCGAGAGCGTCGTTAAAACAGCAAGGCTCGGGATCTAACTATATGGCGTTCCCTAATTACTAAACTTGAAGCGCGAAGACAAGACTGGGTAGTAATTAAAGTCTACCGATTGTGAAAGCAGCACCTCCGCTGCTCAGCGAGAAGTGCCGTACGTAAAATGGCGACTGACGCTTAACTGCTCCGTCTACGGGCTATATGGCGCTTGACATGTTGAATACTTGTAATCTTCATACCGAAGTGGGCAAAAAGACAGCTTCAGTACATGAAGCAAATAGAGGAGAAGCGTTCATTGGGGGGCAAGAGTTTTGAGGTACTTATATCACGGCGATGTATATGTGTTGGCTGAAGAAGAACATGGTGGCTCGCAAGCTAATGAGGAGGTCGAAGCGCAGCGTGAAATTCCCAGGTTACATTGAAAGATAATATAGATTTCGATATGAAGGGCTGAAGAGTATAGAACGCAAGGTAAACGGCCATTCAAACGGATGGTACATAAAACATTAAGAAATTTTTTTATGATTCTGAGGGCGGCAATGCTTCGCAATGTTGAGGCTACGAAAGTGCACTTGAGAGTCCCATAGGTAGGCAAGGGGAAGGAGGGAGGATGCGGGGGAAAGGAGGGTTACAGTCAGTGTACATAACATTTAAATGAATTCTGGATTTGACACCCTGAAGTGTCGCATTGGGCGGTATTAGGACATGAGGAACGCCGGGATAAATCATTTCGGACAATTTTAACCGCCTTGCATTCTTTAGCGTGCAACCAAAGCAAGGTAGACGAGTATTTTCAGCGTTGCAACCGGATCGAATCAATGCCCCCATGGCCTAGAATCGAACACTCCAGCTCGTACTGAGGAACGTAACACCTATAGCCACCAAATCCCTGCGGCATATACATAAACAGAGTAACTCCTTTTAGCCCTAACAGGACGAGGTAAACAAAGCGATCAGCGAAGCTTTATAAGAAATTATTCTTTAAAAGGTGGAGGTAATGAGCGGGAGGTCGTTAATGTATTGGTGGATAAGCGCGATAAGTTAGTTCGCGTGATGAATGCAACGCACAGAACTAAATCATTGTGTTCTGTTGTCCTTAGAAAAAAATGGGGGGGCGGGGTGTGGAATGCCTGACAGTCGAACTCGTCGCGAGCGCAAGTACCTTTACTGATTGCAAGAGCGTGAGACAAAGCTACGTTATAATCAATTGCATATAACTTTTCAACAATGTAATATAACTGCTCATACTGGTAATAATAAAAACGGAATTCCCTGTTGCGATCGAACCATTATTTTTTGTGCAACGTATTTGATTGCTTTGACTGACGTGCTTCTTAGCGCGAAACGAATGTCGATTAATATACACGCTCTGGATGATGTTGAAAGTCATTTCCGATGCCTTGACCTACAGCTTCAGAATGAAGTGCACAAGCATAGTGGCATTCATATCGAGGACTACTAATCGTATAGAGTTTGTATTTACACACACACACACACACACAAACGCGCGCGCGCGCGCGCACACGCGCACACGCACAGACGCACACACACACGCACACACACACGCACACACACACGCACACACACACTGACACACACACACACACACACACACACACACACACACACACACACCTTAATATCACCTGTGACAAGTGCGAGTTGTGTCTGCTCAAGCTGAAATAGTTGAGCTCAATGCAATGCCCGTAAAATATCCCAAGCTCGGAAAAGTTGTTGCGATATTAAATTGAGAAGGAAATAAGAACCACATACGGAAGACGCACAAAATCCTGATGGCACTGCAAATTCATCTTCACTTTATTGCAAGGCAAAAATTGCATGCCTTAAATAGGACTACCCACAAAGAACTGATGTGGTTACTGCCTAAAAAAGAGGAGAAAAAGAACGCGCGCAGGGTTTTCCATAGCTTTTCGTTGCCTATAGGGACAAAACCGGGAACCGAGCAATATTTTTCTTTCTTTTTTTACATATAAGAGACGCCTATCTAATGCACCAAGATGATCAGGAAGCACCTCCCAAAGTTGGTCAAAGGGTAGGCATTCTATGAGGATGCCAGGGTGGCCCGGGGTTCCCAATGTAAGCAGCCTGAAGGGTTTTTTCCGTATACTTCGCGAGCCGGGGGGAAAATTGTGCTCGCAATCAAGTCGTGTGTCTGCCACTTTTTCGCGCGCACGTAAGTCCATCGGAAAGAAAAAAAAGTAAGGACAACACCTCTGTCAGCAAAGAATGCACAACGAGGAGTGTGAAAGGATCAAATAACATACGAGTGTCCGCTCTTCTTAGACGCTTTTGTATATGCAAACTAACGCTTTTGCACAACGTTTCATAAAAATATTTTTACATCGTGTAAAACCACCGAGTTGACACTTATTTCCAAGAACCTCTCCGTACGTATCTTATAATATGTATCTGCATGCTTCTTTTTTCTATTCAACATTTCGTGCTGCACCGGTCAGGGAAACGAATTTCCTTACTTGACCAAAATTCCAGCCGAGAAAAGTAAAAAAAAAAATAACGATGAACGGGGTCGTTAACAATGAATCTCAAAGTCCTTCACTCTAGTGCGGCGAACTTTAAAATTTGTCCACCATTGCAAAAACCCGCTGAGAATATAGCGTGCCCTTTTCACCTGCTATAATCCCGATCACGGCAGAACAGAGAACTGCGCCAGAGGCAAGCAAGTGGAGGGGCGTGAAAGTTTCAGGATGAAATGGAAGGCGAGGGGACATACGGAAACGAACGGGCTTTACGCAAATCAGGAATGGTTCAGAGACGCGAAGGAGGGAGGAATCGAGCAATAGGGGGCGATTAGACTCGCACTAAAAGGATGCAGCATTGCGCGAGCTATATACTGAACGCATCCTCCCATTCGAGGTCACGTTGCCGAAGCTTCCAAGAGCAAGTCACAAATCGTGCATGGTTGACGTCTTGTTCATGATGCCTTTGACAATACCAATCGACCCGGAGCACAAGCAGACAAAAACGAATACCCTGTCTTGCCTGTACGTAGACAGCTTTGAGAAATCGCTTCTAATGAGTCGGCGTCAGCTGTAGTTGCCACAGCGCTGCACCATTTTAATGCGACTAGGGAATATAGCCGCTTGGGGCTCTCGTTCTGTCCTTTTCGTTCTCTTGCACCGCCTCGTCACCGTAAGCGCGTCGCCGATGCCCAAACGGGGCCCAAGCCCCGAAAACGAGCAGGTCGGATGTCGAGCGCCGCTTTTTTTACAACTGCGCCAACGCCAACCACTCTCGCCCTCCTTGCTGAAGAGCGTAAACGAACGGGCAGCTCGTGCTTTCCGTCTGAGGCCGCTTCGACGAGTCGGGTCGTTGAGCCTAACGACTAGGCGCGAGCTAGGAGCGCTCTCTCTGCAGACGTGCAAATTCGACACGCGAATGCTGACCCCGTTTTTCCGTCGCTGCATCTGGGCTCAACCTTTGCCTTGAAACAGGCTTGCATTGTGGCAGCAGTAGACTACCGCTCTCCGGCTCTCCATATAGCAACGTGTAGCGTGATCGAGAGGTACGAGAAACCCAGATGCGATTGCTAATGCGTAGACGAAAGCGGTGCCGAGTGTCAGCTATGAAAACTGACACTGCCTTTTCGTCGCCGCTGCAGGCAAGCAGGCAAGCATTCACGAGAGCCGTAAACGTCCCACCGATCGACTTTTAGCGTAGTTTGCTTGTCGTTCACCAAGACAGGGGACTCGACCGTATTTGTCTAGATGACTGTAACGCCGCGATAAATCAGAGGGGAGCCAAAGCAGCGCAGCCAAAGGCTCCTCTTGTATTCCCAGTACCTGGTGAGGCTGGTAAAAGGACGAAAGGGCGACAAACGAGTGCCACAAAACTAAATTAACTGTGTGACATCATGGTGTGTAAAAAGTGGCCAGCACGAGGGACTTGATCTGAGGACGCCAGAGAGTTCACTCCTCGTCTTTCTTCTTCTTCTTTTGTTTTATTTTTATGCGAGTAGTAAAGACGAAATTCTAGAACCATCTGGTCAAATATTAGCTGAGTGTAGTGCACGTGCTTAAGCTACATAGGGCAGGAAGAAGCAAGGTCGTCCAAGCTTGCACTACTGCATTGAAGAGGGCAACGCGCTTGTATGGCCGCTGTTCCACGAAGTCTCCTACAAAAATTACTAGTGATAGCTCTGGCATTCATTTAGCTTTATCATGCGAAGGGTGCGTAGTAAGTGAATTTGCCTAATTGCCGCGTTTGCCCTTTACACGTCCTTGCAACTTAAGGTACTACACTTTAGCTGCGTTTTAACGGCCTAAATTTCCAAGCAGTGGTACTTTGTGTAAAAGCATGAAAGTCCTGAGATTCTGTGCATTTTCATATTCACTGCAACTTGGTGCATTCGTGATACAATATTTTCTTGAATAAGATGAATTTGAACAGTCAAAACGAGCAGCCGTACTAGACCGCTTCTTTTAGTTTTCCCTTGAAAGTCCGAGGACACCAAAGCACTTCTTATGAGTTTTGCATCCGAAAGCATAAATGCCCAACTGAACGCTGCCCAGCGGTCCCTCGAGTTATAAAACTCCTCGCGGGCAAGCGAGTGTGTTGAGATGCTTGACGCGCTTTCTGTAGGCGTTACCGAGGCGCAGTTTGGACGCAGGCGAGAGTGTTCGCGGACATGGAACGCGTAGATGACACAGGCTACAGAGAGCGAGAGCGACGTGGCCGTCGCGGCTATGACATCTGCCCTGACCCAACGCCTGGCGGGCTACAGGGAAGCAGGTCAAATATTAGCCGATTTTAGTGCACGTGCTTAAGCTGCGCCTCTCACCCGCTCTGCTCCGTCGAGGCGCACTCGTGACGGGGCGTCGCAGCCAATGGGAATTTGCCGGCTGTTTCGCTGCTACAGACCGCAGAGGCCAGCTTTTTCGCTCAATGGGCCATTTGGCACTCTCGCATCAGAAGTCGTTAGAAGCCAGACGAAAAAGTTTAGGCCAAATTGGTGTACTGTCCACCATTCTCGTACTAAAGATGAGCCTCCACACTAGTAGCAGCTCCCATGCACGCTAGTGTCAGATTCCACTCTGTTTTTGTAAGGAACTCTATGGGCCGTTCAAAGTGAACGATGCATGACGCTGACTCCAAAGCGCTGCACCGTTTTCGCGAGACACAGCTCATAGTAGGGTCTGTGAAAGTGCAATGAACTACCGGCAGGAAGTTTCAGCTGCGATTGAGCTCAGTCCTGACCTCTGTTTCAAATTCGACGATGTAGTATATAGGACGGGACCAGGGAATCCGGGCAGTTCAGTATCCGCTGGTTCAAGCGTGCTGTGCCCAGTGTAATTACTTCCACCGGAGCTCCGAATGCATCGCGGCATGGCTACAGTTTATAACTCGGCACGGCATTTCATTTCTGTGCACGCCACGATGTATTAGCAGTAGACGCTGCTATCCTGCAATAGCACTTACCACCGTTTCCACTTGCGTGTTTGTGTTTTGCACAGTCCAGCGAAAGAGTGCTGAATTAAACAGAATTTGCATTCCCCGCATGATTATGGACTAACCTCACGTAAATCAACAAAAAAATGTGGTGATGGCAGGTCGACGCGAATGATAGTATTCGAAGAGAAATTTAGATTATTATTTGTTCGTGCTTGGAGAATATAGTGGACAGCATCAGTGTCGCAGTTCACGGCGTTCTTTTTTCAATCAATTTAATTACGTAAATTTACTTGTTTACGCTGTTGCGTCTGTGCTCGATGGTACAGACATAGCCAAAGTTAGCGCGACAACACAAAAGAGTAAAAGTGCGACAACACAAGCTACATCTTTCGAAGCAGACACGTAAGAAAGAATAACGTTAGGACGCAAAGCAACTTAGCTTCACGAAATGCTTCCGCTATGCGACCTTTGGCCGCACGTCGCATTCTATGTAGTGCGAGGTCGTAATTCTTGAAGTTTCTCAGCACAAGATATTCGTAACATTTTGTGCGTGTGCGTGCGCGCGCGCGCGCGCGCGCGCGTGTGTGTGTGTGTGTGTGTGTGTGTGTGTGTGTGTGTGTGTGTGTGTGTGTGTGTGTGTGTGTGTGTGTGTGTGCGCGTGTGTGTGCGTGTGTGTGCGTGTGTGTGTGTGTGTGTGTGCGTGTGTGTGCGTGTGTGTGTGCGTGTGTGTGTGCGTGTGTGTGTGTGTGTGTGTGTGTGTGTGTGTGTGTGTGTGCGTGTGTGTGTGTGTGTGCGTGCGTGTGCGTGTGCGTGCGTGCGTGTGTGTGTGTGTGTGTGTGTGCGTGCGTGTGTGTGTGTGTGTGTGTGTGTGTGTGTGTGTGTGTGTGTGTGTGTGTGTGTGTGTGTGTGTGTGTGTGTGTGTGTGTGTGTGTGTGTGTGTGTGTGTGTGTGTGTGTGTGTGTGTGTGTGTGTGTGTGTGTGTGTGTGTGTGTGTGTGTCATCACTACTACGACAACAAGCAGACGCAACTCGTGAAGATAATGTCTTGGTTTATTCTTAATTGCTCAATCAACAATGATAGCAAAGTCACGAGTGCCACCAAAATGTTTGCCTACTGACATAAAAAGTATTCTAGCACATGCGAATACACACTTGTGCACGTTACAGAAAGCAGTCACCGATTAAAATTAGCGTTACATCCTTTAAAAAATTAATTACTGTCACCAGTACTGTGCGTCGTCGGAAGCACTCTACACGTTATTCGGTGATCTTCTCTCCCTTTATTGCGAACACATCTTGCAGCGACACTGAAAACTCGCTCTATGTGCGCGCTCGAGAGAAATACTGCGTAGAAATGCACGAAAGCCTTTCTCAGACGATTTCGATTACACCTACGCCTCTTACTCCATGCTGTGATGCTTCTTGACCTGACCTTCGTACAGCAGGGGTTACGGTGCCCGCAACCCATTCTTCAATGGGCCTTTTATTACCCTCAATATTATTACGTAGGAAGACGTAGTCGAAACAGCTACATACAAGTATATTTACATGGAAATACGCCGCAGTCGGCCAAGAGGCAAGAGCCCGCGGTAGCCTCTAATCGTCGTCGTCGTCACTGCTCGCCTCTTCATGATCGCAAATACTGTTCCGTAGCAATATGTACGATTTGGGTATTACTTAAAACCCGCTATTTATTTAACGTTGGTTGGCTTTACACCCTCTATTGCACACTCGTATAAACGAGTTTTCTTGACTTTTAGTTCATCTTTTTTTCCAACGAAGTAAAGCGGAGAAGAGCTTTAGAAGGGGCTAAGAGAAGGCGTTCGCGGCAGGGCCAGTGAACCACTGAAAAACCTTATTAGATATTTCTCTGGAATCAACTTCCGAAGTGGCCATCATTACTGAGCCTTTTCAATTCGTCGGCCAACACCTGTTGCACCTCCTCTAGGCACTCTTCACTCATTAGTCATTGAGTCTTAAATGACTAATTGCAACGGACGCCAACAAACGTTCACGTTCCTTCAAAAGGTGTCCAAATCCGCAATGAGATTTAATATTGCGTTAATAAAATCATGGTGGCGTGCAACTGAAGGTTAAGAATTCCGCTGAAACCGATCCTCATCGAAGAAGAGTTGGCACAGCGACGTCGTAAACGTGCCGAAAGGGCTCGATAACATTACATGGCCAAGCAAAAAGCTTTCTTATACGCAGATAAACCCATGCTCTCCGGCAGGTGCGAGTAGGCAATGCCTGAGTAATCCTTTCGGAACGGGGAAGTCTACTGCTATTAAGAAAGAAATTCAGTTTCCTTCGGCATATTAATACATTTTGAACGTCTACACGTCAATTTGACGCGGTGAGCTTTCGCGGTTTTGTGACGTAGCGTGATAAACAGACGAAGTGGGCGCACCCCGAGAGTTTTCGACCAATAGCAGAGACCTAAAGGCGAAGAGGCGTCCAATCACAAATAATTATTTTTCATTTCTTTGGTCTAATCATGCCTAATCAGTGCGTACAAGTCATACCAGATGTGGAGCTATCGCGGTTTTCGTTACGTCGCGTGACAGACAGGCGAAGCGGGGGTGGTCCAAAGAAGCTTTTGACCAATCGCGGAGGGTTGATTGCAGAATTGGAATAGAAAAGTTTGGAATAGCTTTACGTTATAGCGCCCCAGAACTTTCAAATAGGTAGCCACGTTACATTGGGAGCAATAAGCGGCGTCGCTTTTACGGCCATGATGCCGTTTCCTAACATCTCCTCGAGCTTTAATGTGCGAGAGTACAGGTTGACCCAAAAATATTTTTTCCCTAGCCCGCGGACACGCTCAAGGCAAAGGGCGTACGCGCGGGCACTGTTTCGGTCGCTTTTAAAAATATTAGGAAATAAAAAATAAAGATAAGAGCGGGGTATAATGCGCCCGTTCAGATGGAGGCTCTGTGCTCTTTTACAAATTATATAAAACACCGTATTCGCCGTACTAATGCGATCCTTCTCATCTGCCCTTTAGAGAGAGATGCAAATGAGAGAAAGGCAGGGAGGTTAACCAAACTTAAAACCGCCGGTTTGCTACCCTGCACTAGGGGAAGGGAAAGGGGAAGTAAAGACGGAAAGAAGAGCGTGACAAAAATAAAAGCGTGAGAAAAAAAAATATGAAAAGGGATGAAATGGGGTCCTTATAGTCTTTCTAATAGGCCACAGTCACGTAGAAAAGTCAACAAAGCCTTGACCGACTTTTGCTGCGACGACAGTTCCCGTCGGCATTCCAAAACTGACTGTTCTGAGAGTGGCCTGTCGTCAAGGCGTGCCAACGTGGTCGCTAGTGACAGCCGGTGCGCGCTGTATTGAGGACAGTGGCAGAGCACGTGTTCGATGGTCTCCTCGCCGCCGCAGTGTCTGCAAGCCGCGCTGTCGTCCATACCGACTCGGAAGGCGAAGGATCTTGTGTAGGCGACTTTAATCGAGGAGTGCCGCTGTCGCTATGGGTTTTATATTCTGCGTCACCGGCGACCCAGTAAAGCTGCCTCTCTACCCGCCAGCGGCTGTATTCGTAAGGCTCCGAAAACGGAGATAAAGATATGAACAGGCCATTTCGCCACGCTTTATCAAATTCGTTCAGTTGAAGCCTGATCGCTTGCGGCACTCGTGGCACTTGAGTGGAGTAGGCGCATTGCGAACGTCGAATGGCTACACTCATTCTTTTTCTCATTTGAAAGGTAGTGGGTGCTTTGCAACGTAACAGATTTTAGTTGGCCCGAAGATAACAAGTGCAATGTATGTGGTTAAATATATGCGCGGGAGATAGCACCCAGCGTCATTACGGCTGCTCCGTTTCTCTTAGCTATTGGGATCATTATCATGCCTTCAAAAAGCGCAAAATGCAAACTATCAAAATGCCTTGAACATGTTCCGCGTACAGGTAGGATATGAAGTTCAGGCGTACATGTTGCCACGCACAACATGTTCAAGCTGGGCGATAGAATTGCTTCAAGTTTTCGGCAGCATGCTTCCTCCCATGCTTCACTTTTCATATAAGAGTATTATTATTATTATTATTATTATTATTATTATTATTATTATTATTATTATTATTATTATTATTATTATTATTATTATTATTATTATTATTATTATTATTATTATTA